>NW_027141851.1:3660000-3787500 GCF_036365525.1 Heterodontus francisci
ACACACACACTCACCACATTCCAGACACTGAGAAAAAAAAAATATATATATATACACACACTCACCACATTCCAGACCCTGAGTAAAACAAAATATATATATATGCACACACTCACCACATTCCAGACCCTGAGAAAATATATATATATATATATACACACACACACTCAGCACATTCCAGACCCTGAGAAAAAAAAAATATATATATATACACACACTCACCACATTCCAGACCCTGAGAAATAAATAATATATATACACACACTCACCACATTCCAAACACTGAGAAAAAAAATATATGTATACACACACACACCACATTCCAGACCCTGAGAAAAAAAAAATATATATACACACACTCACCACATTCCAGACCCTGAGAAAAAAATATATATATACACACACTCACCACATTCCAGACCCTGAGAAAAAAAGGAAAATATATATATATATATACAAACTCACCACATTCCAGACCCTGAGAAAAAAAAATATATATATACACACTCACCACATTCCAGACCCTGAGAAAAAAAATATATAAATATATACACACGCTCACCACATTCCAGACCCTGAGAAAAAAATATATATATATACACTCACTCACCACATTCCAGACCCTGAGAAAAGAAAATATATATATATACACACACTCACCACATTCCAGACCCTGAGAAAATAAAATATATATATATACACACACTCACCACATTCCAGACCCTGAGAAAAAAAATATATATATACACACTCACCAAATTCCAGACACTGAGAAAAAAATAAATAAATATACACACACTCACCACATTACAGACCCCGAGAAAAAAAAAATATATATATGCACACACACTCACCACATTCCAGACCCTGAGAAAAAAAAATATCTATATATAAACACTCACCACATTCCAGACACTGAAAAAAAGTATATATATATATATACACACACACCACATTCCAGACCCTGTGAAAAAAAAAATATATATACACACACACCACATTCCAGACCCTGAGAAAAAAAAATATATATTTATATACACACACTCACCACATTCCAGACACTGAGAAAAAAAATATATAAATATATACATACGCTCACCACATTCCAGACCCTGAGAAAAAAAATATATATATATATACACACACTCACCACATTCCAGACCCTGAGAAAAGAAAATATATATCTATACACACACACTCACCACATTCCAGACCCTGAGAAAAAAAAAATATATATATATATATATATATATATATATACACACACTCACCACATTCCAGACCCTGAGTAAAACAAAATATATATATATGCACACACTCACCACATTCCAGACCCTGAGAAAATATATATATATATATATATATATACACACACACTCAGCACATTCCAGACCCTGAGAAAAAAAAAATATATATATATACACACACTCACCACATTCCAGACCCTGAGAAAAAAAAAATATATATACACACACTCACCACATTCCAAACACTGAGAAAAAAATATATATATATACACACACTCACCACATTCCAGACCCTGAGAAAAAAATATATATATATACACACACTCACCACATTCCAGACCCTGAGGAAAAAAAAAATATATATATACACTCACTCACCACATTCCAGACCCTGAGAAAATAAAATATATATATATACACACACTCACCACATTCCAGACCCTGAGAAAAAAAAATATATATATACACACTCACCAAATTCCAGACACTGAGAAAAAAATAAATAAATATACACACACTCACCACATTACAGACCCTGAGAAAAAAAAAATATATGTATATGCACACACACTCACCACATTCCAGACCCTGAGAAAAAAAAAAATATATATATACACACTCACCACATTCCAGTCCCTGAAAAAAAGTATATATATATATACACACTCACCACATTCCAGACACTGGGAAAAAAAATATATAAATATATACATACGCTCACCACATTCCAGACCCTGAGAAGAAAAAAAATATATATATATACACACACTCACCACATTCCAGACCCCGAGAAAAGAAAATATATATATACACACACACACTCACCACATTCCAGACACTGAGAAAAAAAAAATATATATATATATACACACACTCACCACATTCCAGACCCTGAGTAAAACAAAATATATATATATGCACACACTCACCACATTCCAGACCCTGAGAAAATATATATATATATATATACACACACACACTCAGCACATTCCAGACCCTGAGAAAAAAAAAATATATATATATACACACACTCACCACATTCCAGACCCTGAGAAATAAATAATATATATACACACACTCACCACATTCCAAACACTGAGAAAAAAAATATATGTATACACACACACACCACATTCCAGACCCTGAGAAAAAAAAAATATATATACACACACTCACCACATTCCAGACCCTGAGAAAAAAATATATATATACACACACTCACCACATTCCAGACCCTGAGAAAAAAAGGAAAATATATATATATATATACAAACTCACCACATTCCAGACCCTGAGAAAAAAAAATATATATATACACACTCACCACATTCCAGACCCTGAGAAAAAAAAAATATAGATATATATATATATATATATATACACACTCACCACATTCCAGACACTGAGAAATAAAATATATAAATATATACACACGCTCACCACATTCCAGACCCTGAGAAAAAAATATATATATATACACTCACTCACCACATTCCAGACCCTGAGAAAAGAAAATATATATATATACACACACTCACCACATTCCAGACCCTGAGAAAATAAAATATATATATATACACACACTCACCACATTCCAGACCCTGAGAAAAAAAATATATATATACACACTCACCAAATTCCAGACACTGAGAAAAAAATAAATAAATATACACACACTCACCACATTACAGACCCCGAGAAAAAAAAAAATATATATATGCACACACACTCACCACATTCCAGACCCTGAGAAAAAAAAATATCTATATATAAACACTCACCACATTCCAGACACTGAAAAAAAGTATATATATATATATACACACACACCACATTCCAGACCCTGTGAAAAAAAAAATATATATACACACACACCACATTCCAGACCCTGAGAAAAAAAAATATATATTTATATACACACACTCACCACATTCCAGACACTGAGAAAAAAAATATATAAATATATACATACGCTCACCACATTCCAGACCCTGAGAAAAAAAAAAATATATATATATACACACACTCACCACATTCCAGACCCTGAGAAAAGAAAATATATATCTATACACACACACTCACCACATTCCAGACCCTGAGAAAAAAAAAATATATATATATATATATATATATATACACACACTCACCACATTCCAGACCCTGAGTAAAACAAAATATATATATATGCACACACTCACCACATTCCAGACCCTGAGAAAATATATATATATATATATATATATACACACACACTCAGCACATTCCAGACCCTGAGAAAAAAATATATATATATATATACACACACTCACCACATTCCAGACCCTGAGAAAAAAAAAATATATATACACACACTCACCACATTCCAAACACTGAGAAAAAAATATATATATATACACACACTCACCACATTCCAGACCCTGAGAAAAAAATATATATATATACACACACTCACCACATTCCAGACCCTGAGGAAAAAAAAAATATATATATACACTCACTCACCACATTCCAGACCCTGAGAAAAGAAAATATATATATATACACACACTCACCACATTCCAGACCCTGAGAAAATAAAATATATATATACACACACTCACCACATTCCAGACCCTGAGAAAAAAAATATATATATACACACTCACCAAATTCCAGACACTGAGAAAAAAATAAATAAATATACACACACTCACCACATTACAGACCCCGAGAAAAAAAAAAATATATATATGCACACACACTCACCACATTCCAGACCCTGAGAAAAAAAAAATATCTATATATAAACAGTCACCACATTCCAGACACTGAAAAAAAAGTATATATATATATATACACACACACCACATTCCAGACCCTGTGAAAAAAAAAATATATATACACACACACCACATTCCAGACACTGAGAAAAAAAAATATATATTTATATACACACACTCACCACATTCCAGACACTGAGAAAAAAAATATATAAATATATACATACGCTCACCACATTCCAGACCCTGAGAAAAAAAAAATATATATATATACACACACTCACCACATTCCAGACCCTGAGAAAAGAAAATATATATATATACACACACACTCACCACATTCCAGACCCTGAGAAAAAAAAAATATATATATATATATATATACACACACTCACCACATTCCAGACCCTGAGTAAAACAAAATATATATATATGCACACACTCACCACATTCCAGACCCTGAGAAAATATATATATATATATATATATATACACACACACTCAGCACATTCCAGACCCTGAGAAAAAAATATATATATATATACACACACTCACCACATTCCAGACCCTGAGAAAAAAAAAATATATATACACACACTCACCACATTCCAAACACTGAGAAAAAAATATATATATATACACACACTCACCACATTCCAGACCCTGAGAAAAAAATATATATATATACACACACTCACCACATTCCAGACCCTGAGAAAAAAAAATATATATACACACACTCACCACATTCCAGACCCTGAGAAAAAAAGGAAAATATATATATATATATATACAAAATCACCACATTCCAGACCCTGAGAAAAAAAAAATATATATATATACACACTCACCACATTCCAGACCCTGAGAAAAAAAAATATATACAAATACACACACTCACCACATTCCAGACCCTGAGAAAAAAAAATCTATAGTTATATATACACACACTCAGCACATTCCAGACTCTGAGAAAATATATATATCTATATATACACACACTCAGCACATTCCAGACCCTGAGAAAAAAAATGTATATATATATACACACACACTCACCACATTCCAGACCATGAGAAAAAAAAAAATATATATATATACAAACTCACCACATTCCAGAGCCTGAGAAAAAAAAAATATATATACACACACTCACCACATTCCAGACCTTGAGAAAAAAAACATATGTTAATATATACACACTCACCACATTCCAGACCCTGAGAAAAAAAAATATATATTTATATACACACAGACACCACATTCCAGACCCTGAGAAAAAAAAAATATATATATACACACACACTCACCACATTCCAGATCCTGAGAAAAAAAAATATATATACACACACTCACCACATTCCAGACCCTGAGAAAAAAAAATATATATATATATACACACTCACCACATTCCAGAACCTGAGAAAAAAAATATATATATATATACACACACTCACCACAGTCCAGACCCTGAGAATAAAATATATATATATATATACACACTCACCACATTCCAGACCCTGAGAAAAAAAAAATATATATATATACACACACACTCACCACATTCCAGATCCTGAGAAAATATATATATATATATACACACACACTCAACACATTCCAGACCCTGAGAAAAAAAAATATATATATATATAGACACTCACCACATTCCAGACCCTGAGAAAAAAAATCTATAAATATATACACACGCTCACCACATTCCAGACCCTGAGAAAAAAAAAAATATATATATACACACACTCACCACATTCCAGACCCTGAGAAAAGAAAATATGTATATATTTTTACACACACACTCACCACTTTCCAGACCCTGAGGAAAAAAAAATATATATATATACACACACTGACCACATTCCAGACCCTGAGAAAAAAAAAATATATATATATACACACACTGACCACATTCCAGACCCTGAGAAAAAAAAATATATATATATACACACACACTCACCACATTCCAGACCCTGAGAAAAAAAAAATATATATATACACACACTCACCACATTCCAGACCCTGAGAAAAAAAATATATATATATATACACACACTCACCACATTCCAGACCCTGAGAAAAGAAAATATATATATATACACACACACTCACCACATTCCAGACCCTGAGAAAATATATATATATATATATATATACACACACACTCAGCACATTCCAGACCCTGAGAAAAAAAAAATATATATATACACACACTCACCACATTCCAGACCCTGAGAAAAAAAAATATATATATACACACACTCACCACATTCCAGACCCTGAGAAAAAAATATATATATACACACACTCACCACATTCCAGACCCTGAGAAAAAAAGGAAAATATATATATATATATACAAAATCACCACATTCCAGACCCTGAGAAAAAAAAAATATATATATATACACACTCACCACATTCCAGACCCTGAGAAAAAAAAATATATACAAATACACACACTCACCACATTCCAGACCCTGAGAAAAAAAAATCTATATTTATATATACACACACTCAGCACATTCCAGACTCTGAGAAAACATATATATCTATATATACACACACTCAGCACATTCCAGACCCTGAGAAAAAAAATGTATATATATATACACACACACTCACCACATTCCAGACCATGAGAAAAAAAATATATATATATATACAAACTCACCACATTCCAGAGCCTGAGAAAAAAAAATATATATATACACACACTCATCACATTCCAGACCTTGAGAAAAAAAACATATGTTAATATATACACACTCACCACATTCCAGACCCTGAGAAAAAAATATATATATATATATACACACACACTCACCACATTCCAGATCCTGAGAAAAAAAAAATATATATACACACACTCACCACATTCCAGACCCTGAGAAAAAAAAAAAATATATATATATACACACTCACCACATTCCAGACCCTGAGAAAAAAAAATATATATATATACACACACTCACCACAGTCCAGACCCTGAGAATAAAATATGTATATATATATACACACTCACCACATTCCAGACCCTGAGAAAAAAAAAATATATATATATACACACACACTCACCACATTCCAGATCCTGAGAAAAAAAAAATATATATATATACACACACACTCACCACATTCCAGACCCTGAGAAAAAAATATATATATATATACACACACTCACCACATTCCAGACACTGAGAAAAAAAAAAAAAAAAAATATATATATATATATATATATATATATATATATAGACACTCACCACATTCCAGACCCTGAGAAAAAAAATCTATAAATATATACACACGCTCACCACATTCCAGACCCTGAGAAAAAAATATATATATATATACACACACTCACCACATTCCAGACCCTGAGAAAAGAAAATATGTATATATTTTTACACACACACTCACCACTTTCCAGACCCTGAGGAAAAAAAAATATATATATATACACACACTGACCACATTCCAGACCCTGAGAAAAAAAAAATATATATATATATACACACACTGACCACATTCCAGACCCTGAGAAAAAAAACATATATATATACACACACACTAACCACATTCCAGACCCTGAGAAAAAAAAATATATATATATACACACACTCACCACATTCCAGACCCTGAGAAAAAAAAATATATATATACACACACTCACCACATTCCAAACTCTGAGAAAAAAAAATATAGATATATATATAAACACTCACCACATTCCAGAGCCTGAGAAAAAAAAATATATATATGCACACACTCACCACATTCCAGACACTGAGGAAAAAAAAATATATATATATACACACATACTCACCACATTCCAGACCCTGAGAAAAAAAAAAAATATATATATATATACACACACACTCACCACATTACGGAACCTGAGGAAAAAAAAATATATGTATATACACAAACACCACATTCCAGACCCAGAGAAAAAAAAACATATCTAGAAATATACACTCTCACCACATTCCAGACCCTGAGAAAAAAAAATATATATATACACACAGACTCACCACATTCCAGACACTGAGAAAAAAAATATATATATATACACACACTCACCACATTCCAGACACTGAGAAAAAAAAAATATATATATATATACGCACACTCACCACATTCCAGACCCTGAGAAAAAAAAACATATCTAAAAATATACACACTCACCACATTCCAGACCCTGAGAAAAAAAATAGATATATACACACAGACTCACCACATTCCAGACACTGAGAAAAAAATATATATATATACACACACTCACCACATTCCAGACCCTGAGAAAAAAAAATGTATATATATACACACACTCACCACATTCCAGACCCTGAGAAAAAAAAACATATATAAATATATACACACTCACCACATTCCAGACCCTGAGAAAAAAAAAATATATATACACACACTCACCACATTCCAGACCCTGAGAAAAAAATATATATATATACACACACTCACCACATTCCAGACCCTGAGAAAAAGATATATATACATATATACACACACTCACCACATTCCAGACCCTGAGAAAAAAAAGTATATATATATATATACACACACACCACATTCCAGACCCTGAAAAAAAATATATAAAAACACACACTCACCACAGTCCAGACCCTGTGAAAAAAAAAAATATATATATACACACACCACATTCCAGACCCTGAGAAAAAAAAATATATATACACACTCTCACCACATTCCAGACCCTGAGAAAAAAATATATAGATATATATATATATATATACACACTCACCACATTCCAGACCCTGAGAAAAAAAATATATAAATATATACACACGCTCAGCACATTCCAGACCCTGAGAAAAAAAATATATATATATATATATACACACACACTCACCACATTCCAGACCCTGAGAAAAGAAAATATATTTATGTATATATACACACACTCACCACATTCCAGACCCCTAGAAAAAAAAAATATATATATACACACACTCACCACATTCCAGACCCCGAGAAAAAAAAATATATATATATACACACACTCACCACATTCCAGACCCTGAGGAAAATATATATATATATATATATGCACACACTCACCACATTCCAGACCCTGAGAAAAAAAAATATATATATACACACACTGACCACATTCCAGACCCTGAGAAAAAAAAAATATATATATACACACACACTCACCACATTCCAGACCCTGAGAAAAAAAATATAGATACATATACACACACTCACCACATTCCAGACCCTGAGAAAAATATATATATATACACACTCACCACATTCCAGACCCTGAGAAAAATATATATATATACACACTCACCACATTCCAGACCCTGAGAAAAAAAATATATATATATATACACACACTCACCACATTCCAGACCCTGAGAAAAAAATATATATATATACACACACTCACCACATTCCAGACCCTGAGAAAATAAAATATATACATACACACACTCACCACATTCCAGACCCTGAGGAAAAAAAAATATATATATATACACACTCACCACATTCCAGAGCCTGAGAAAAAAAAACTTATATATGCACACACTCACCACATTCCAGACCCTGAGGAAAAAAAACATATGTAAATATATACACACTCACCACATTCCAAACCCTGAGAAAAAAAATATATATATATATACACACACACTCACCACATTACGGAACCTGAGGAAAAAAAATATATGTAGATACACAAACACCCCATTCCAGACCCTGAGAAAAAAAAAAATATATATACACACACTCACCACATTCCAGACCCTGAGAAAAAAAAACATATCTAAAAATATACACACTCACCACATTCCAGACCCTGAGAAAAAAAATATATACATACACAGACTCACCACATTCCAGACGCTGAGAAAAAATAAATATATATATATACACACACTCACCACATTCCAGACCCTAAGAAAAAAAAAATATATATATATATACACACACTCACCACATTCCAGACCCTGAGGGAAAAAAAACATATGTAAATATATACACACTCACCACATTCCAAACCCTGAGAAAAAAATATATATATATACACACATACTCACCTCATTCCAGACGCTGAGAAAAAAAATATATTTTTATATATATATACACACACTCACCACATTACGGAACCTGAGGGAAAAAAAATATATGTATATACACAAACACCACATTCCAGACCCTGAGAAAAAAAAACATATCTAAAAATATACACACTCACCACATTCCAGACCCTGAGAAAAAAAACATATATAAATATATACACACTCACCACATTCCAGACCCTGAAAAAAAAAATATATATATATATACACACACACTCAACACATTCCAGACCATGAGAAAAAAAATATATATATATATACACACACTCACCACATTCCAGACCCTGAGAAAAAAAATATATATATACACACTCACCAAATTCCAGACCCTGAGAAAAAAAAAAAAAATATATATATATATATATATATATATATATATATATATATATATATACACACACACACTCACCACATTCCAGACCCTGAAAAAAAAAGTATATATATATATACACACACACCACATTCCAGACCCTGAGAAAATATATATATATATATACACACACTCACCACAGCCCAGACCCTGTGAAAAAAAAATATATATATATATACACACACACCACATTCCAGACCCTGAGGAAAAAAATATATATATATACACACACTCAGCACATTCCAGACCCTGAGAAAAAAAATGTATATATATATATACACACACACTCACCACATTCCAGACCCTGAGAAAAAAAAAATATATATATAAACACACTCACCACAGCCCAGACCCTGTGAAAAAAAAAAAATATATATATACACACACACCACATTCCAGACCCTGAGGAAAAAAAAATATATATATACACACACTCACCACATTCCAGACCCTGAGAAAAAAATATATAGGTATATATATATATATACAGACTCACCACATTCCAGACACTGAGAAAAAAAATATATAAATATATACACACGCTCACCACATTCCAGACCCTTAGAAAAAAAAAATATATATATATATATGCACACACTCACCACATTCCAGACCCTGAGAAAAGAAAATATATATATATATATATACACACACTCACCACATTCCAGACCCTGAGGAAAATAAAATATATATATATGCACACACCCACCACATTCCAGACCCTGAGAAAAAAATATATATATATACACACACTGACCACATTCCAGACCCTGAGGAAAAAAAATATATATATCTCCACACACAATCACCACATTCCAGACCCTGAGAAAAAAAAATATATATATATATACACACAATCACCACATTCCAGACCCTGAGAAAAAAATATATATATACACACACTCACCACATTCCAAACACTGAGAAAAAAAATATATATATACACACACTCACAACATTCCAGACCCTGAGAAAAAAATATATATATATACACACCCTCACCACATTCCAGACCCTGAGAAAAAAATATATATATATACACACACTCACCAGATTCCAGACCCTGAGAAAAAAAAAATATATATATATACACACTCACCACATTCCAGAGCCTGAGAAAAAAAAATATATATATGCACACACTCATCACATTCCAGACCCTGAGAAAAAAAAACATACGTAAATATACACACATACACACCACAATCCAGACCCTGAGAAAAAATATATATATATATATATACAAACACACTCACCACATTACGGAACCTGAGAAAAAAAAATATATGTATATACACAAACACCACATTCCAGACCCTGAGAAAAAAAATATATATATATATATACACACACTCAACACATTCCAGACCCTGAGAAAAAAAAACATATCTAAAAATATACACACTCACCACATTCCAGAACCTGAGAAAAAATATATATATATACACACAGACTCACCACATTCCAGACACTGAGAAAAAAAATATATATATATATACACACACTCACCACATTCCAGACCCTGAGAAAAAAAAATATATATATATATATACACACACTCACCACATTCCAGACCCTGAGAAAAAAAAACATATATAAATATATACACACTCACCACATTCCAGACCCTGAAAAAAAAATATATATATATATACACACACTCACCACATTACAGAACCTGAGAGAAAAAAAAAATTATATGTATATATATATATATATATACACACACTCACCAAATTTCAGACCCTGAGAAAAAAAAATATATATATATGCACACACACTCACCACATTCCAGACCCTGATAAAAAAAAAATATATATATATATATATATACACACTCACCACATTCCAGACCCTGAGAAAAAAAAAATATATATATATACACACTCACCACATTCCAGACCCTGAGAAAAAAAAAATATATATACACACACTCACCACATTCCAGACCCTGAGAAAAAAAAAATATATATACACACACTCACCACATTCCAGACCCTGAGAAAAAAAATCTATATATATATACACACACTCACCACATTCCAGACCCTGAGAAAAAAAAATATATATATACAGACACTCAGCACATTCCAGACCCTGAGAAAAAAAATTTATATATATATATACACACACACTCACCACATTCCAGACCCTGAGAAAAAAAAAATATATATATACACACACTCACCACATTCCAGACACTGAGAAAAAAAAATATATATATATATATACACACACTCACCACATTCCAGAGCCTGAGAAAAATATATATATATATATACACACACTCACCACATTCCAGACCCTGAGAAAAAAAAACATATGTAAATATATACACACTCACCACATTCCAGACCCTGAGAAAAAAAATATATATATATATACAAACACAGACACCACATTCCGGCCCTTGAGAAAAAAAAATATATACATATACACACACACTCACCACATTCCGGATCCTGAGACAAAAAAATATATATATACACACAGTCACCACATTCCAGATCCTGAGAAAAAAAATATATATATATACATACACTCACCACATTCCAGACACTGAGAAAAAAAAATATATATATATACACACACAAACTCACCACATTCCGGACCCTGAGAAAAAAAAATATATATATACACACACACCACATTCCAGACCCTGAGAATAAAATATATATGTATATATATACACACTCACCACATTCCAGACCCTGAGAAAAATATATATATATATATACACACACACTCACCACATTCCAGATCCTGAGAAAAAAAAATATATATATACACACACACTCAACACATTCCAGACCCTGAGAAAAAAAATGTATATATATATACACACACACTCACCACATTCCAGACCCTGAGAAAAAAAAATATATATATACACACACTCAACACATTCCAGACCCTGAGAAAAAAAAAATATATATATATGTATACACACTCACCACATTCCAGAGCCTGAGAAAAAAAAATATATGTAAATATATACACACTCACCACATTGCAGACCCTGAGAATAAAAAATATAGATATACACACACACTCCCCACATTCCAGATCCTGAGAAAAAAAAAATATATATACACAAACACTCACCACATTCCAGACCCTGAGAAAAAAATATATATATATATACACACACTCACCATATTCCAGACCCTGAGAAAAAAAATATATATATACACACACTCACCACATTCCAGACCCTGAGAAAAAAAATATATATATATACACACACTCACCACATTCCAGACCCTGAGAAAAAAAAAGTATATATATATATATACACACACACCACATTCCAGACCCTGAGAAAAAAAAAATATATATACACACACTCACCACAGTCCAGACCCTGTGAAAAAAAATATATATATATACACACACTCACCACATTCCAGACCCTGAGAAAAAAAAAATATATATATACACACACTCACCACATTCCAGACCCTGAGAAAAAAAATATATAGATATATATATATATATATATAGACACTCACCACATTCCAGACCCTGAGAAAAAAAATATATAAATATTTACACACGCTCACCACATTCCAGACCCTGAGAAAGAAAAAATATATATATATACACACACTCACCACATTCCAAACCCTGAGGAAAAATATATATATATATATACACAAACACACCACATTCAAGACCCTGAGAAAAAAAAATATATATATACACACACTCACAACATTCCAGACCCTGAGAAAAAAAAAATATATATATATACACACACTGACCACAGTCCAGACCCTGAGAATAAAATATATATATATATATACACACTCACCACATTCCAGACCCTGAGAAAAAATATATATATATATACACACACACTCACCACATTCCAGATCCTGAGAAAAAAAAAATATATATATACACACACTCACCACATTCCAGACCCTGAGAAAAAATATATATATACACACACTCACCACATTCCAGACCCTGAGAAAAAAATATATATATATACACACACTCACCACATTCCAGACCCTGAGAAAAAATATATATATATATGCACACACTCAGCACATTCCAGACCCTGAGAAAAAAAATGTATATATATATACACACACACTCACCACATTCCAGACCCTGAGAAAAAAAAATATATATATACACACACTCAACACATTCCAGATCCTGAGAAAAAAAATATATATATATATATATGTATACACACTCACCACATTCCAGAGCCTGAGAAAAAAATATATATGTAAATATATACACACTCACCACATTCCAGACCCTGAGAAAAAATAAAATATATATATATATATACACACACAGACACCACATTCCAGACCCTGAGAAAAAAAAATATATATATATACACACACTCTCACCACATTCCGGATCCTGAGACAAAAATATATATATATACACACACTCACCACATTCCAGATCCTGAGAAAAATATATATATATATACACACACTCACCACATTCCAGACCCTGAGAAAAAAAAAACATATGTCAATATATACACACTCACCACAGCGGCCAACATCCCCAGCTTATACACACTACTGAGTCAGCGGCGCTTGAGATGGCTTGGCCATGTGAGCCGCATGGAAGATGGCAGGATCCCCAAAGACACATTGTACAGCGAGCTCGCCACTGGTATCAGACCCACCGGCCGTCCATGTCTCCGTTATAAAGACGTCTGCAAACGCGACATGAAATCGTGTGACATTGATCACAAGTCTTGGGAGTCAGTTGCCAGCATTCGCCAGAGCTGGCGGGCAGCCATAAAGACAGGGCTAAATTGTGGCGAGTCGAAGAGACTTAGTAGTTGGCAGGAAAAAAGACAGAGGCGCAAGGGGAGAGCCAACTGTGCAACAGCCCCAACAAACAAATTTCTCTGCAGCACCTGTGGAAGAGCCTGTCACTCCAGAATTGGCCTTTATAGCCACTCCAGGCGCTGCTTCACAAACCACTGACCACCTCCAGGCGCGTATCCATTGTCTCTCGAGATAAGGAGGCCCAAAAGAAAGAAAAAGAAAAAGAACTCACCACATTCCAGACCCTGAGAAAAAAATATATATTTTTTTATATACACACACTCACCACATTCCAGACCCTGAGGAAAAAAAAATATATATATATACACACACACACCACATTCCAGACCCTGAGGAAAAAAATAATATATATTTCTGCACACACACTCACCACATTCCAGACCCTGAGAAAAAAAATATATATATACACACACTCACCACATTCCAGACCCTGAGAAAAAAAAATATATATAGATACACACACTCACCACATTCCAGACCCTGAGAAAAAAAAATATATATATATATACACACACTCACCACATTCCAGACCCTGAGAAAAATATATATATATATACACACACTCACCACATTCCAAACCCTGAGAAAAAAAAAATATATACACACATTCACTACTTCCCAGACCCTGAGAAAAAAATATATATATATACACACACTCACCACATTACAGACCCTGAGAAAAAAAAATATATATATACACACACTCACCACATTCCAGACCCTGAGAAAAAAAAATATATATATACACACTCACCACATTCTAGACCCTGAGAAATAAAAATATATATATATATATACACACTCACCACATTCCAGACCCTGAGAAAAAAAAATATATATACACACACCCCACATTCTAGACACTGAGAAAAAAAAAATATATATATACAGACTCACCACATTCCAGACCCTGAGAAAAAAAAATATACATATACACACGCTCCCCACATTCCAGACCCTGAGAAAAAAAAAATATATATATATACACACACTCACCACATTCCAGACACAGAGAAAAAAATATATATATCTACACACACACTCACCACATTCCAGACACTGAGAAAAAATAAATATATAACTATATATACACACACTCACCACATTCCAGATCCTGAAAAAAAAAATATATATATATATACACACACTCACCACATTCCAGACCCTGAGAAAAAAAAAATATAAATACACACACTCACCACATTCCAAACCCTGTGAAAAAAAAATATATACATACAAACATTCACAACATTCCAGACCCTGAGAAAAAAAAATATATATATACACACACTCACCACATTACAGACCCTGAGAAAAAAGAAATATAGATACACACACTCACCACATTCCAGACCCTGAGAAAAAAAAAAAATATATATATACACACTCACCACATTCCAGAGCCTGTGAAAAAAAAATATACATATGCACACACTCACCACATTCCAGACCCTGAGAAAAAAAAACCTATGTAAATATGTACACACTCACCACATTCCAAACCCTGAGAAAAAAAAAAATATATATATACACTTTCACCACATTCTAGACCCTGAGAAATAAAAAAATATATATATATATACACACACTCACCACATTCCAGACCCTGAGAAAAAAAAATATATATATATACACACACCCCACATTCCAGACCCTGAGAAAAAAAAATATATATATACACACACTCACCACATTCCAGACACTGAGAAAAAAAATATATATATACACACTCACCACATTCCAGACCCTGAGAAAAAAAAATATACATATACACACGCTCACCACATTCCAGACCCTGAGAAAAAAAAAATATATATATATACACACACTCACCACATTCCAGCCACTGAGAAAAAAATAAAATATATATATATACACACACACTCAACACATTCCAGACACTGAGGGAAAAAAAATATATATATATGCACACACTCACCACATTCCAGACCCTGAGAAATAAAAAATATATATATATACACTCACTGACCACATTCCAGACCCTGAGCAAAAAAATATATATATATATACACACACTCACCACATTCCAGACCCTGAGAAAAAAATATATATATATATACACACACTCACCACATTCCAGACCCTGAGAAAAAAAATGTATATATATATACACACACACTCACCACATTCCAGAACCCTGAGAAATAAAAAATATATATATATACACACACTGACCACATTCCAGTCCCTGAGCAAAAAAAAAATATATATATATACACACACACACCACATTCCAGACCCTGAGGAAAAAAAAAATATATATATACACATACTCACCACATTCCAGACCCTGAGAAAAAAAAATATACATATACACACGATCACCACATTCCAGACCCTGAGAAAAAAAAAATATATATATCCACACACTCACCACATTCCAGAACCCTGAGAAATAAAAAATATATATATACACACACCCCACATTCCAGACCCTGAGAAAAAAAAAAATATATATACACACACTCACCACATTCCAGACACTGAGAAAAAAAATATATATATACACACTCACCACATTCCAGACCCTGAGAAAAAAAAATATACATATACACACGCTCACCACATTCCAGACCCTGAGAAAAAATATATATATATATATATACACACACTCTCCACATTCCAGACCCTGAGAAAAAAAAAATATATATATACACACACTCACCACATTCCAGACCCTGAGAAAAAAAAACATATCTAAAAATATACACACTCACCACATTCCAGACCCTGAGAACAAAAAAATATATATACACACAGACTCACCACATTCCAGACACTGAGAAAAAAAATATTTTCTATATACACACACTCACCACATTCCAGACCCTGAGAAAAAAAAAATATATATATACACACACTCACCACATTCCAGACCCCGAGAAAAAAAACATATATAAATATATACACACTCACCACATTCCAGACCCTGAAAAAAAAAAAAATATATATATATATATACACACACTCACCACATTCCAGACCCTGAGGAAAAAAAATATATATATATACACACACTCACCACATTCCAGACCCTGAAAAAAAAATTATATATATATATACACACACACCACATTCCAGACCCTGAGAAAATATTTATATATATATACACACACTCACCACAGCCCAGACCCTGTGAAAAAAAAAATATATATATATACACACACACCACATTCCAGACCCTGAGGAAAAATATATATATATATATATACACACACTCACCACATTCCAGACCCTGAGAAAAAAATATATAGATATATATATATATATATACACACTCACCACATTCCAGACACTGAGAAAAAAAATATATAAATATATACACACGCTCACCACATTCCAGACCCTTAGAAAAAAAAAAATATATATATATGCACACACTCACCACATTCCAGACCCTGAGAAAAGAAAAAATATATATATATATATACACACACTCACCACATTCCAGACCCTGAGGAAAATAAAATATATATATATGCACACACCCACCACATTCCAGACCCTGAGAAAAAAAATATATATATACACACACTGACCACATTCCAGACCCTGAGAAAAAAAAATATATATATATACACACACAATCACCACATTCCAGACCCTGAGAAAAAAAATATATATATATATACACACACTCACCACATTCCAGACGCTGAGAAAAAAATATATATATACACACACTCACCACATTCCAAACACTGAGAAAAAAAATATATATATATACACACAGTCACAACATTCCAGACCCTGAGAAAAAAAAATATATATATATACACACACTCACCACGTTCCAGACCCTGAGAAAAAAATATATATATATACACACACTCACCAGATTCCAGACCCTGAGAAAAAAATATATATATATACACACTCACCACATTCCAGAGCCTGAGAAAAATATATATATATGCACACACTCACCACATTCCAGACCCTGAGAAAAAAAAACATACGTAAATATACATACATACACACCACAATCCAGACCCTGAGAAAAAAAAATATATATATATATATACACACACACTCACCACATTACGGAACCTGAGCAAAAAAAATATATGTATATACACAAACACCACATTCCAGACCCTGAGAAAAAAAAAAATATATATATATATACACACACTCAACACATTCCAGACCCTGAGAAAAAAAAAAACATATCTAAAAATATACACACTCACCACATTCCAGAACCTGAGAAAAAAAATATATATATACACACAGACTCACCACATTCCAGACACTGAGAAAAAAAATATATATATATACACACACTCACCACATTCCAGACCCTGAGAAAAAAAAATATATATATATACACACACTCACCACATTCCAGACCCTGAGAAAAAAAAACATATATAAATATATACACACTCACCACATTCCAGACCCTGAAAAATATATATATATATATATATACACACACTCACCACATTACAGAACCTGAGAGAAAAAAAAAATATATGTATATATATATATATATATACACACACTCACCAAATTTCAGACCCTGAGAAAAAAATATATATATATCTGCACACACACTCACCACATTCCAGACCCTGATAAAAAAAAAAATATCTATATATATATATATATATACACACTCACCACATTCCAGACCCTGAGAAAAATAAAAATATATATATATACACACTCACCACATTCCAGACCCTGAGAAAAAAAAATATATATATACACACACTCACCACATTCCAGACCCTGAGAAAAAAAATCTATATATATATACACACACTCACCACATTCCAGACCCTGAGAAAAAAAATATATATATATACACACACTCAGCACATTCCAGACCCTGAGAAAAAAATGTATATATATATATATACACACACACTCACCACATTCCAGACCCTGAGAAAAAAAATATATATATACACACACTCACCACATTCCAGACCCTGAGAAAAAAAATATATATATACACACACTGACCACATTCCAGACCCTGAGAAAAAAAAATATATATATATACACACACAATCACCACATTCCAGACCCTGAGAAAAAAAAAATATATATATATACACACACTCACCACATTCCAGACGCTGAGAAAAAAAAATATATATACACACACTCACCACATTCCAAACACTGAGAAAAAAAATATATATATATACACACAGTCACAACATTCCAGACCCTGAGAAAAAAAAATATATATATATACACACACTCACCACGTTCCAGACCCTGAGAAAAAAATATATATATATACACACACTCACCAGATTCCAGACCCTGAGAAAAAAAAATATATATATACACACTCACCACATTCCAGAGCCTGAGAAAAATATATATATATGCACACACTCACCACATTCCAGACCCTGAGAAAAAAAAACATACGTAAATATACATACATACACACCACAATCCAGACCCTGAGAAAAAAAAATATATATATATATACACACACACTCACCACATTACGGAACCTGAGAAAAAAAAATATATGTATATACACAAACACCACATTCCAGACCCTGAGAAAAAAATATATATATATATATATACACAC
This sequence comes from Heterodontus francisci, assembly GCF_036365525.1. NCBI lineage: Eukaryota > Metazoa > Chordata > Chondrichthyes > Heterodontiformes > Heterodontidae > Heterodontus > Heterodontus francisci. Next base: position 3,680,939 of record NW_027141851.1, read on the forward strand.
ACTCAACACATTCCAGACCCTGAGAAAAAAAAAACATATCTAAAAATATACACACTCACCACATTCCAGAACCTGAGAAAAAAAATATATATATACACACAGACTCACCACATTCCAGACACTGAGAAAAAAAATATATATATATACACACACTCACCACATTCCAGACCCTGAGAAAAAAATATATATATATATACACACACTCACCACATTCCAGACCCTGAGAAAAAAAAACATATATAAATATATACACACTCACCACATTCCAGACCCTGAAAAATATATATATATATATATATATATACACACACTCACCACATTACAGAACCTGAGAGAAAAAAAAAAAATATATGTATATATATATATATATACACACACTCACCAAATTTCAGACCCTGAGAAAAAAATATATATATATCTGCACACACACTCACCACATTCCAGACCCTGATAAAAAAAAAATATATATATATATATATATATATACACACTCACCACATTCCAGACCCTGAGAAAAATAAAAATATATATATATACACACTCACCACATTCCAGACCCTGAGAAAAAAAAATATATATATACACACACTCACCACATTCCAGACCCTGAGAAAAAAAATCTATATATATATACACACACTCACCACATTCCAGACCCTGAGAAAAAATATATATATATATACACACACTCAGCACATTCCAGACCCTGAGAAAAAAAATGTATATATATATATATACACACACACTCACCACATTCCAGACCCTGAGAAAAAAAAAATATATATATACACACACTCACCACATTCCAGACCCTGAGAAAAAAAAATATATATATATGTATAAACACTCACCACATTCCAGAGCCTGAGAAAAAAAAATATATATATACACACACTCACCACATTCCAGACCCTGAGAAAAAAAAACATATGTAAATATATACACACTCACCACATTCCAGACCCTGAGAAAAAAAAAAATATATATATATACACACAGACACCACATTCCGGCCCTTGAGAAAAAAAATATATACATATACACACACACTCACCACATTCCGGATCCTGAGACAAAAAAATATATATATACACACAGTCACCACATTCCAGATCCTGAGAAAAAAATATATATATATACATACACTCACCACATTCCAGACACTGAGAAAAAAAAAACATATGTAAATATATACAAACTCACCACATTCCAGACACTGAGAAAAAAAAAAATATATATATACACACACAAACTCACCACATTCCGGACCCTGAGAAAAAAAATATATATATACACACACACCACATTCCAGACTCTGAGAAAAAAAAATATATATATATACACACACTCACAACATTCCAGACCCTGAGAAAAAAGAAAATATATATATACACACACTGACCACAGTCCAGACCCTGAGAATAAAATATATATATATATATATATATATACTCACTCACCACATTCCAGACCCTGAGAAAAAAAAAATATATATATACACACACACTCACCACATTCCAGACCCTGAGAAAAAAAAAATATATATATCCACACACTCACCACATTCCAGACACTGAGAAAAAAAAAATATATATACACACACTCACCACATTCCAGACCCTGAGAAAAAAAAAATATATATACACACACTCACCACATTCCAGACCCTGAGAAAAAAAATATATATATATGCACACACTCAGCACATTCCAGACCCTGAGAAAAAAAATGAATATATATATACACACACACTCACCACATTCCAGACTCTGAGAAAAAAAAAATATATATACACACACTCAACACATTCCAGACCCTGAGAAAAAAAATATATATATATATAAATGTATACACACTCACCACATTCCAGAGCCTGAGAAAAAATATATATATATATATATACACACACAGACACCACATTCCAGACCCTGAGAAAAATAATATATATATATATATATACACACACACTCTCACCACATTCCGGATCCTGAGACAAAAATATATATATATACACACACTCACCACATTCCAGACCCTGAGAAAAAAAGAATATATATATACACACACTCACCATATTCCAGACCCTGAGAAAAAAAATATATATATACACACACTCACCACATTCCAGACCCTGAGAAAAAAATATATATATATATACACACACTCACCACAGTCCAGACCCTGAGAATAAAAAAAATATATATATATACACACTCACCACATTGCAGACCCTGAGAAAAAAAAATATAGATATACACACACACTCCCCACATTCCAGATCCTGAGAAAAAAATATATATATATACACACACACTCACCACATTCCAGACCCTGAGAAAAAAAATATATATATATATACACACACTCACCATATTCCAGACCCTGAGAAAAAAAAAATATATATACACACACTCACCACATTCCAGACCCTGAGAAAAAAAATATATATATATACACACACTGACCACATTCCAGACCCTGAGAAAAAAAATATATAGATATATATATATATATATATATAGACACTCACCACATTCCAGACCCTGAGAAGAAAAATATATAAATATTTACACACGCTCACCACATTCCAGACCCTGAGAAAAAAAAAAAATATATATATACACACACTCACCAGATTCCAAACCCTGAGGAAAAATATATATATATATATACACAAACACACCACATTCAAGACCCTGAGAAAAAAATATATATATATACACACACTCACAACATTCCAGACCCTGAGAAAAAAAAATATATATATACACACACTGACCACAGTCCAGACCCTTGAATAAAATATATATATATATATACACACTCACCACATTCCAGACCCTGAGAAAAAAAATATATATTTATACACACACACTCACCACATTCCAGATCCTGAGAAAAAAAAAATATATATATACACACACACTCACCACATTCCAGACCCTGAGAAAAAAAAAAAATATATCTACACACACTCACCACATTCCAGACCCTGAGAAAAAAAAATATATATACACACACTCACCACATTCCAGACCCTGAGAAAAAAATATATATATATACACACACTCACCACATTCCAGACCCTGAGAAAAAATATATATATATATGCACACACTCAGCACATTCCAGACCCTGAGAAAAAAAATGTATATATATATATACACACACACTCACCACATTGCAGACCCTGAGAAAAAAAATATATATATATACACACACTCAACACATTCCAGATCCTGAGAAAAAAAAAATATATATATATATGTATACACACTCACCACATTCCAGAGCCTGAGAAAAAAATATATATGTAAATATATACACACTCACCACATTCCAGACCCTGAGAAAAAATAATATATATATATATATATATATATATATATACACACACAGACACCACATTCCAGACCCTGAGAAAAAAAAAAATATATATATACACACACTCACCACATTCCAGACCCTGAGAAAAAAATATATACATATACACACGCTCACCACATTCCAGACCCTGAGAAAAAAATATATATATATATATATACACACACTCACCACATTACAGACCCTGAGAAAAAAAAAATATATATATACACACACTCACCACATTCCAGACACTGAGAAAAAATAAATATATAACTATATATACACACACTTACCACATTCCAGATCCCGAAAAAAAAAAATATATATATATATACACACACTCACCACATTCCAGACCCTGAGAAAAAAATATATATATACACACACTCACCACATTCCAAACCCTGAGAAAAAAAAATATATATATACAAACATTCACAACATTCCAGACCCTGAGAAAAAAATATATATATATACACACACTCACCACATTACAGACCCTGAGAAAAAAAAAATATATATATACACACACTCTCACCACATTCCGGATCCTGAGACAAATATATATATATACACACACTCCCAACATTCCAGATCCTGAGAAAAATATATATATATATACACACACTCACCACATTCCAGACCCTGAGAAAAAAAACATATGTAAATATATACACACTCACCACATTCCAGACCCTGAGAAAAAAATATATATTTTTTTATATACACACACTCACCACATTCCAGACCCTGAGGAAAAAAAAAATATATATATACACACACACACCACATTCCAGACCCTGAGGAAAAAAATAATATATATTTCTGCACACACACTCACCACATTCCAGACCCTGAGAAAAAAAATATATATATACACACACTCACCACATTCCAGACCCTGAGAAAAAAAAAATATATATAGATACACACACTCACCACATTCCAGACCCTGAGAAAAAAATATATATATATATACACACACTCACCACATTCCAGACACTGAGAAAAAAATATATATATCTACACACACACTCACCACATTCCAGACACTGAGAAAAAATAAATATATAACTATATATACACACACTCACCACATTCCAGATTCTGAGAAAAAAAAAATATATATATACACAAACTCACCACATTCCAGAACCTGAGAAAAATATATATATATATACACACACTCACCACATTCCAAACCCTGAGAAAAAAAAAATATATACACACATTCACCACATTCCAGACCCTGAGAAAAATATATATATATATATATATACACACTCACCACATTACAGACCCTGAGAAAAAAAAAATATATATATACACACACTCACCACATTCCAGACCCTGAGAAAAAAAAATATATATATACACACTCACCACATTCTAGACCCTGAGAAATAAAAATATATATATATATACACACACTCACCACATTCCAGACCCTGAGAAAAAAAAATATATATACACACACCCCACATTCTAGACACTGAGAAAAAAAATATATATATATACACACTCACCACATTCCAGACCCTGAGAAAAAAATATATACATATACACACGCTCACCACATTCCAGACCCTGAGAAAAAAAAAAATATATATATATATACACACACTCACCACATTCCAGACACTGAGAAAAAAATATATATGTCTAAACACACACTCACCACATTCCAGACACTGAGAAAAAATAAATATATAACTATATATACAAACACTTACCACATTCCAGATCCTGAAAAAAAAAAATATATATATATACACACACTCACCACATTCCAGACCCTGAGAAAAAAATATATATATACACACACTCACCACATTCCAAACCCTGAGAAAAAAAATATATATATACAAACATTCACAACATTCCAGACCATGAGAAAAAAAAATATATATATACACACACTCACCACATTACAGACCCTGAGAAAAAAAAATATATATACACACACCCCACATTCTAGACACTGAGAAAAAAAAAATATATATATACACACTCACCACATTCCAGACCCTGAGAAAAAAATATATACATATACACACACTCACCACATTCCAGACCCTGAGAAAAAAAAACATATGTAAATATGTACACACTCACCACATTCCAAACACTGAGAAAAAAAAAAAAATATATATATACACTTTCACCGCATTCTAGACCCTGAGAAATAAAAAAAATCTATAAATATACACACACTCACCACATTCCAGACCCTGAGAAAAAAAAAAATATATATATATACACACACCCCACATTCCAGACCCTGAGAAAAAAAAAATATATATATACACACACTCACCACATTCCAGACACTGAGAAAAAAAATATATATATACACACTCACCACATTCCAGCCACTGAGAAAAAAATAAAATATATATATATATATACACACACACACTCACCACATTCCAGACATTGAGAAAAAAATATATATATATATACACACTCACCACATTCCAGACCCTGAGAAAAGAAAAAATATATATATATACACGCACTCACCACATTCCAGACCCTGAGGAAAAAAAAAAATATATATATGCACACACTCACCACATTCCAGACCCTGAGAAATAAAATATATATATATATACACTCACTGACCACATTCCAGACCCTGAGCAAAAAAAATATATATATATATACACACACTCACCACATTCCAGACCCTGAGAAAAAAAAAATATATATTTCCACACACTCACCACATTCCAGACCCTGAGAAAAAAAAAATATATATATATATACACTCACCACATTCCAGAGCCTGAGAAAAAAATATATACATATATACACACACTCACCACATTCCAGACCCTGAGAAAAGAAAATATATATATATATATACACACACACTCACCACATTCCAGAACCCTGAGAAATAAAAAATATATATATATACACACACTGACCACATTCCAGTCCCTGAGCAAAAAAAAATATATATATATATACACACACACACCACATTCCAGACCCTGAGGAAAAAAAAAATATATATATACACATACTCACCACATTCCAGACCCTGAGAAAAAAAAATATATATATACACACACTCACCACATTCCAAACCCTGAGAAAAAAAAAATATATACACACACTCACCACATTCCAGACCCTGAGAAAAATATATATATATATACACACACTCACCACATTCCAGACCCCGAGCCAAATAATAAATATATATATATATACACACACTCACCACATTCCAGACACTGAGGGAAAAAAAAATATATATATGCACACACTCACCACATTCCAGACCCTGAGAAATAAAAAATATATATATATACACACTGACCACATTCCAGACCCTGAGAAAAATATATATATATATACACACACACTCACCACATTCCAGACCCAGAGAAAAAAAAAATATATATATATACACACACTCACCACATTCCAGACCCTGAGAAAAATATATATATATATATACACACACTCACCACATTCCAAACCCTGAGAAAAAAGAAAATATATATATACACACACTCACCACATTCCAGCACCTAAGGAAAAAAAAAAAAAAAAATATATATATATATATATACACACTCACCACATTCCAGACCCTGAGAAAAAAAAAATATATATATACACACACTCACCACATTCCAGACACTGAGAAAAAAAAATATATATACACACACTCACCACATTCCAGACCCTGAGAAAAAAATATATATATATACACACACTCACCACATTCCAGACCCTGAGAAAAAATATATATATATGCACACACTCAGCACATTCCAGACCCTGGGAAAAAAAATGTATATATATATACACACACACTCACCACATTCCAGACCCTGAGAAAAAAAAAATATATACATATACACACACTCAACACATTCCAGATCCTGAGAAAAAAAAAATATATATATATGTATACACACTCACCACATTTCAGAGCCTGAGAAAAAAATATATATGTAAATATATACACACTCACCACATTCCAGACCCTGAGAAAAAATAAAATATATATATATATATACACACACAGACACCACATTCCAGACACTGAGAAAAAAAAATATATATATATACACACACTCTCACCACATTCCGGATCCTGAGACAAATATATATATATATACACACACTCACCACATTCCAGATCCTGAGAAAAATATATATATATATACACACACTCACCACATTCCAGACCCTGAGAAAAAAAAACATATGTAAATATATACACACTCACCACATTCCAGACACTGAGAAAAAAATATATATTTTTTTATATACACACACTCACCACATTCCAGACCCTGAGGAAAAAAAAAATATATATATACACACACACACCACATTCCAGACCCTGAGGAAAAAAATAATATATATTTCTGCACACACACTCACCACATTCCAGACCCTGAGAAAAAAATATATATATACACACACTCACCACATTCCAGACCCTGAGAAAAAAAAATATATATAGATACACACTCTCACCACATTCCAGACCCTGAGAAAAAAATATATATATATATATACACACTCACCACATTCCAGACACTGAGAAAAAAATATATATATCTACACACACACTCACCACATTCCAGACACTGAGAAAAAATAAATATATAACTATATATACACACACTCACCACATTCCAGATCCTGAGAAAAAAAAAAAATATATATATATACACACACTCACCACATTCCAGACCCTGAGAAAAAAAAATATATATATATATACACACACTCAACACATTCCAGATCCTGAGAAAAAAAAAATATATATATATGTATACACACTCACCACATTCCAGAGCCTGAGAAAAAAATATATATGTAAATATATACACACTCACCACATTCCAGACCCTGAGAAAAAATAAAATATATATATATATATACACACACAGACACCACATTCCAGACCCTGAGAAAAAAAAAAATATATATATATACACACACTCTCACCACATTCCGGATCCTGAGACAAAAATATATATATATACACACACTCACCACATTCCAGATCCTGAGAAAAATATATATATATATACACACACTCACCACATTCCAGACCCTGAGAAAAAAAAACATATGTAAATATATACACACTCACCACATTCCAGACCCTGAGAAAAAAATATATATTTTTTTATATACACACACTCACCACATTCCAGACCCTGAGGAAAAAAAAATATATATATATACACACACACACCACATTCCAGACCCTGAGGAATAAAATAATATATATTTCTGCACACACACTCACCACATTCCAGACCCTGAGAAAAAAAATATATATATACACACACTCACCACATTCCAGACCCTGAGAAAAAAAAATATATATAGATACACACACTCACCACATTCCAGACCCTGAGAAAATATATATATATATATATACACACACTCACCACATTCCAGACACTGAGAAAAAAATATATATATCTACACACACACTCACCACATTCCAGACACTGAGAAAAAATAAATATATAACTATATATACACACACTCACCACATTCCAGATCCTGAGAAAAAAAAAATATATATATATACACACACTCACCACATTCCAGACCCTGAGAAAAATATATATATATATTCACACACTCACCACATTCCAAACCCTGAGAAAAAAAAATATATACACACATTCACCACATTCCAGACCCTGAGAAAAATATACATATATATACACACACTCACCACATTACAGACCCTGAGAAAAAAAAAATATATATATACACACACTCACCACATTCCAGACCCTGAGAAAAAAATATATATATATATACACACTCACCACATTCTAGACCCTGAGAAATAAAAATATATATATATATACACACACTCACCACATTCCAGACCCTGAGAAAAAAAAATATATATACACACACCCGACATTCTAGACACTGAGAAAAAAATATATATATATACACACTCACCACATTCCAGACACTGAGAAAAAAATATATACATATACACACGCTCACCACATTCCAGACCCTGAGAAAAAAAAATATATATATATATACACACACTCACCACATTCCAGACACTGAGAAAAAAATATATATATCTACACACACACTCACCACATTCCAGACACTGAGAAAAAATAAATATATAACTATATATACACACACTCACCACATTCCAGATCCTGAAAAAAAAAAAATATATATATATATACACACACTCACCACATTCCAGACCCTGAGAAAAAAAATATATATATACACACACTCACCACATTCCAAACCCTGAGAAAAAAAAAAATATATATACAAACATTCACAACATTCCAGACCCTGAGAAAAAAAAATATATATATACACACACTCACCACATTACAGACCCTGAGAAAAAAAAATATATATACACACACTCACCACATTCCAGACCCTGAGAAAAAAAAAATATATATATACACACTCACCACATTCCAGAGCCTGTGAAAAAAAAATATACATATGCACACACTCACCACATTCCAGACCCTGAGAAAAAAAAACATATGTAAATATGTACACACTCACCACATTCCAGACCCTGAGCAAAAAAAAAATATATATATATACACACACTCACCACATTCCAGACCCTGAGAAAAAAAAAATATATATATACACACACTCACCACATTCCAGACCCTGAGAAAAAAAAAAATATATATATATATATACACTCACCACATTCCAGAGCCTGAGAAAACAATATATACATATATACACACACTCACCACATTCCAGACCCTGAGAAAAGAAAATATATATATATATACACACACTCACCACATTCCAGACCCTGAGAAATAAAAAATATATATATATACACACACTGACCACTTTCCAGTCCCTGAGCAAAAAAAAATAATATATATATACACACACACACCACATTCCAGACACTGAGGAAAAAAAAATATATATATATACACATACTCACCACATTCCAGACCCTGAGAAAAAAAATATATATATACACACACTCACCACATTCCAAACCCTGAGAAAAAAAAATATATATATATACACACACTCACCACATTCCAGACCCTGAGGAAAAAAAATATATATATACACACACTCACCACATTCCAGACCCCGAGCCAAATAATAAATATATATATATATACACACACTCACCACATTCCAGACACTGAGGGAAAAAAATATATATATATGCACACACTCACCACATTCCAGACCCTGAGAAATAAAACATATATATATATATACACACTGACCACATTCCAGACCCTGAGAAAAAAAATATATATATATACACACACACTCACCACATTCCAGACCCTGTGAAAAAAAATATATATATATACACACACACTCACCACATTCTAGACCCTGAGAAAAAAATATATATATATATATACACACACTCACCACATTCCAGACCCTGAGAAAAAAAAATATATATATATACACACACTCACCACATTCCAAACCATGAGAAAAAAGAAAATATATATATACACACACTCACCACATTCCAGCACCAAAGAAAAAAAAAAATATATATATATATATATATATATATATATATATATATATACACACTCACCACATTCCAGACCCTGAGAAAAAAATATATATATACACACACTCACCACATTCCAGCCCCTAAGAAAAAAAAAAAAATATATATATATATACACACTCACCACATTCCAGAGCCTGAGAAAAAAAAATATACATATGCACACACTCACCACATTCCAGACCCTGAGAAAAAAAAACTTATGTAAATATGTACACACTCACCACATTCCAAACCCTGAGAAAGAAAAAATATATATATATATATATATATATATACACACATACTCACCACATTCCAGACCCTGAGAGAAAAATAAATATATATATATATACACACACTCACCACATTACAGAACCTGAGAAAAAAAATATATATGTATATACACAAACACCACATTCCAGACCCTGAGAAAAAAAAAAACATATCTAAAAATATACACACTCACCACATTCCAGACCCTGAGAAAAAAATAAATATATATATATATATATGTTTTTTTTTTCTCAGGGTCTGGAATGTGGTGAGTGTGTGTATATATATATATATGTATACACACTCACCACATTCCAGACATTGAGAAAAAAAAATACAGATATATACACACTCACCACAGTCCAGACCCTGAGAAAAGAAAATATATATATATATACACACACTCACCACATTCCAGACCCCGAGAAAAAAAATAAATATATATATATATACACACATTCACCACATTCCAGACCCTGAGAAAAAAAATAAATATATATATATATACGCACACTCACCACATTCCAGACCCTGAGGAAAAAAAAATATATATATGCACACACTCACCACATTCCAGACCCTGAGAAATAAAAAATATATATATATACACACACTGACCACATTCCAGACCCTGAGAAAAAAAAATATATATATACACACACACTCACCACATTCCTTACCCTGAGAAAAAAATATATATATATATACACACACTCACCACATTCCAGACCCTGAGAAAAAAAAATATATATATACACACTCACCACATTCCAGACCCTGAGAAAAAAATATATATATATACACACACTCACCACATTCCAGACCCTGAGAAAAAAAAAATATATATATATACACACACTCACCACATTCCAGACCCTGAGAAAAAAAAATATATATATACACACACTCACCACATTCCAGACCCTGAGAAAAAAAAATATATATATACACACACTCACCACATTCCAAAACCTGAGAAAAAAAAATATATATATACACACTCTCAGCACATTCCAGACCCTGAGAAAATAATATATATATATATACACACACTCACCACATTCCAGACCCTGAGAAAAAAATTATATATATACACACACTCACCACATTCCAGACCCTGAGAAAAAAAAATATATATATATATTTATATATACACACTCACCACATTCCAGAGCCTGAGAAAAAAAAAATATACATATGCACACACTAACCACATTCCAGACCCTGAGAAAATAAAAACATATGTAAATATCTACACTCTCACCACATTCCAAACCCTGAGAAAAAAAATATATATATATACACACATACTCACCACATTCCAGACCCTGAGAAAAAAAAAATATATATATATATACACACACACTCACCACATTACGGAACCTGAGAAAAAAAAATATATGTATATATACACACACTCACCACATTCCAGACCCTGAGAAAAAAAAACATATCTAAAAATATACACACTCACCACATTCCAGACCCTGAGAAAAAAAATATATATATACTCACAGACTCACCACATTCCAGACACTGAGAAAAAAAATATATATATATACACACACTCACCACATTCCAGAACCTGAGAAAAAAAATATATATATATACACACACTCACCACATTCCAGACCCTGAGAAAAAAAAACATATATAAATATATACACACTCACCACATTCCAGACACTGAAAAAAAAATATATATATATACACACACTCACCACATTCCAGACCCTGAGAAAAATATATATATATATATACACACACACTCACCACATTCCAGACCCAGAAAAAAAATATATATATATACACACACTCACCACATTCCAGACCCTGAGAAAAATATATATATATGTATATACACACACTCAAAACATTCCAGACCCTGAGAAAAAATATATATATATACACACTCACCAAATTCCAGACCCTGAGAAAAAAATAAATATATATATATATATAAACACACACTCACCACATTCCAGACACTGAGAAAAAAAAATATATATATACACACACTCACCACATTACAGACCCTGAGAGAAAAAAAAAATTATATATATATATATATATATATATATATATACACACACTCACCAAATTTCAGACCCTGAGGAAAAAAAAAATATAATTATATACACACGCTCACCACATTCCAGACCCTGAGAAAAAAATATATATATATACACACACTCACCACATTCCAGACCCTGAGGAAAAAAAAAATATATATATATACACACACTCACCACATTCCAGAACCTGAGGAAAAAAATAATATATTTTTCTGCACACACACTCACCACATTCCAGACCCTGAGAAAAAAAAAATTATATATATACACACACTCACCACATTCCAGACCCTGAGAAAAAAAAATATATATATACACACACTCACCACATTCCAGACCCTGAGAAAAAAATATATATATATACACACACCCCACATTCCAGACCCTGAGGAAAAAAAATATATATATACACAGTCACCACATTCCAGACACTGAGAAAAAAAATATATATACACACTCACCACATTCCAGACCCTGAGAAAAAAAAATATATATATATGCACACACTCACCACATTCCAGACCCTGAGAAATAAAAAATATATATATATATACACACTGACCACATTCCAGACCCTGAGAAAAAAAAAATATATATATACACACACACTCACCACATTCCAGACCCTGTGAAAAAAAATATATATATATAAACACACACTCACCACATTCTAGACCCTGAGAAAAAAAAAATATATATATATACACACACTCACCACATTCCAGACCCTGAGAAAAAAAATAGATATATATACACACACTCACCACATTCCAAACCATGAGAAAAAAGAAAATATATATATACACACACTCACCACATTCCAGCACCAAAGAAAAAAAAAAATATATATATATATATATATATATATATATACACACTCACCACATTCCAGACCCTGAGAAAAAAATATATATATACACACACTCACCACATTCCAGCCCCTAAGAAAAAAAAAATATATATATATACACACTCACCACATTCCAGAGCCTGAGAAAAAAAAATATACATATGCACACACTCACCACATTCCAGACCCTGAGAAAAAAAAACTTATGTAAATATGTACACACTCACCACATTCCAAACCCTGAGAAAAAAAAAAAAATATATATATATATATATATACACACATACTCACCACATTCCAGACCCTGAGAGAAAAATAAATATATATATATATATATATATATATATACACACACTCACCACATTACAGAACCTGAGAAAAAAAATATATATGTATATACACAAACACCACATTCCAGACCCTGAGAAAAAAAAACATATCTAAAAATATACACACTCACCACATTCCAGACCCTGAGAAAAAAATAAATATATATATATATATATTTTTTTTTTTTCTCAGGGTCTGGAATGTGGTGAGTGTGTGTATATATATATATATGTATACACACTCACCACATTCCAGACATTGAGAAAAAAAAATACAGATATATACACACTCACCACAGTCCAGACCCTGAGAAAAGAAAATATATATATATATACACACACTCACCACATTCCAGACCCCGAGAAAAAAAATAAATATATATATATATACACACATTCACCACATTCCAGACCCTGAGAAAAAAAATAAATATATATATATATACGCACACTCACCACATTCCAGACCCTGAGGAAAAAAAAATATATATATGCACACACTCACCACATTCCAGACCCTGAGAAATAAAAAATATATATATATACACACACTGACCACATTCCAGACCCTGAGAAAAAAATATATATATATACACACACACTCACCACATTCCTTACCCTGAGAAAAAAAAATATATATATATACACACACTCACCACATTCCAGACCCTGAGAAAAAAAAATATATATATACACACTCACCACATTCCAGACCCTGAGAAAAATATATATATATATACACACACTCACCACATTCCAGACCCTGAGAAAAAAAAAATATATATATATACACACACTCACCACATTCCAGACCATGAGAAAAAAAAATATATATATACACACACTCACCACATTCCAGACCCTGAGAAAAAAAAATATATATATACACACACTCACCACATTCCAAAACCTGAGAAAAAAAAATATATATATACACACACTCAGCACATTCCAGACCCTGAGAAAATAATATATATATATACACACACTCACCACATTCCAGACCCTGAGAAAAAAATTATATATATACACACACTCACCACATTCCAGACCCTGAGAAAAAAAAATATATATATATATTTATATATACACACTCACCACATTCCAGAGCCTGAGAAAAAAAAATATACATATGCACACACTAACCACATTCCAGACCCTGAGAAAATAAAAACATATGTAAATATCTACACTCTCACCACATTCCAAACCCTGAGAAAAAAAATATATATATATACACACATACTCACCACATTCCAGACCCTGAGAAAAAAAAAATATATATATATATACACACACTCTCACCACATTACGGAACCTGAGAAAAAAAAATATATGTATATATACACACACTCACCACATTCCAGACCCTGAGAAAAAAAAACATATCTAAAAATATACACACTCACCACATTCCAGACCCTGAGAAAAAAAATATATATATACTCACAGACTCACCACATTCCAGACACTGAGAAAAAAAATATATATATATACACACACTCACCACATTCCAGAACCTGAGAAAAAAAATATATATATATATACACACACTCACCACATTCCAGACCCTGAGAAAAAAAAACATATATAAATATATACACACTCACCACATTCCAGACACTGAAAAAAAAATATATATATATACACACACTCACCACATTCCAGACCCTGAGAAAAATATATATATATATATACACACACACTCACCACATTCCAGACCCAGAAAAAAAAAATATATATATACACACACTCACCACATTCCAGACCCTGAGAAAAATATATATATATGTATATACACACACTCAAAACATTCCAGACCCTGAGAAAAAATATATATATATACACACTCACCAAATTCCAGACCCTGAGAAAAAAATAAATATATATATATATATAAACACACACTCACCACATTCCAGACCCTGAGAAAAAAAAATATATATATACACACACTCACCACATTACAGACCCTGAGAGAAAAAAAAAATTATATATATATATATATATATATATATATACACACACTCACCAAATTTCAGACCCTGAGGAAAAAAAAAATATAATTATATACACACGCTCACCACATTCCAGACCCTGAGAAAAAAATATATATATATACACACACTCACCACATTCCAGACCCTGAGGAAAAAAAAAAATATATATATATACACACACTCACCACATTCCAGAACCTGAGGAAAAAAATAATATATTTTTCTGCACACACACTCACCACATTCCAGACCCTGAGAAAAAAAAATTTATATATATACACACACTCACCACATTCCAGACCCTGAGAAAAAAAAATATATATATACACACACTCACCACATTCCAGACCCTGAGAAAAAAAAATATATATATACACACACCCCACATTCCAGACCCTGAGGAAAAAAAATATATATATACACAGTCACCACATTCCAGACACTGAGAAAAAAAATATATATACACACTCACCACATTCCAGACCCTGAGAAAAAAATATATATATATATGCACACACTCACCACATTCCAGACCCTGAGAAATAAAAAATATATATATATACACACACTGACCACATTCCAGACCCTGAGAAAAAAAAAATATATATATACACACACACTCACCACATTCCAGACTCTGTGAAAAAAAATATATATATATACACACACACTCACCACATTCTAGACCCTGAGAAAAAAAAATATATATATATATACACACACTCACCACATTCCAGACCCTGAGAAAAAAAAATATATATATATACACACACTCACCACATTCCAAACCATGAGAAAAAAGAAAATATATATATACACACACTCACCACATTCCAGCACCAAAGGAAAAAAAAAAAATATATATATATATATATATATATATACACACTCACCACATTCCAGACCCTGAGAAAAAAATATATATATACACACACTCACCACATTCCAGCCCCTAAGAAAAAAAAATATATATATATATACACACTCACCACATTCCAGAGCCTGAGAAAAAAAATATACATATGCACACACTCACCACATTCCAGACCCTGAGAAAAAAAAACTTATGTAAATATGTACACACTCACCACATTCCAAACCCTGAGAAAAAAAAAAATATATATATATATATACACACATACTCACCACATTCCAGACCCTGAGAGAAAAATAAATATATATATATATATATATATATATATATATATATATATATACACACACTCACCACATTACAGAACCTGAGAAAAAAAATATATATGTATATACACAAACACCACATTCCAGACCCTGAGAAAAAAAAACATATCTAAAAATATACACACTCACCACATTCCAGACCCTGAGAAAAAAATAAATATATATATATATATATGTTTTTTTTTTCTCAGGGTCTGGAATGTGGTGAGTGTGTGTATATATATATATATGTATACACACTCACCACATTCCAGACATTGAGAAAAAAAAATACAGATATATACACACTCACCACAGTCCAGACCCTGAGAAAAGAAAATATATATATATATACACACACTCACCACATTCCAGACCCCGAGAAAAAAAATAAATATATATATATATACACACATTCACCACATTCCAGACCCTGAGAAAAAAAATAAATATATATATATATACGCACACTCACCACATTCCAGACCCTGAGGAAAAAAAAATATATATATGCACACACTCACCACATTCCAGACCCTGAGAAATAAAAAATATATATATATACACACACTGACCACATTCCAGACCCTGAGAAAAAAATATATATATATACACACACACTCACCACATTCCTTACCCTGAGAAAAAAAAATATATATATATACACACACTCACCACATTCCAGACCCTGAGAAAAAAAAATATATATATACACACTCACCACATTCCAGACCCTGAGAAAAAAATATATATATATACACACACTCACCACATTCCAGACCCTGAGAAAAAAAAATATATATATATACACACACTCACCACATTCCAGACCCTGAGAAAAAAAAATATATATATACACACACTCACCACATTCCAGACCCTGAGAAAAAAAAATATATATATACACACACTCACCACATTCCAAAACCTGAGAAAAAAAAATATATATATACACACACTCAGCACATTCCAGACCCTGAGAAAATAATATATATATATACACACACTCACCACATTCCAGACCCTGAGAAAAAAATTATATATATACACACACTCACCACATTCCAGACCCTGAGAAAAAAAAATATATATATATATTTATATATACACACTCACCACATTCCAGAGCCTGAGAAAAAAAAATATACATATGCACACACTAACCACATTCCAGACCCTGAGAAAATAAAAACATATGTAAATATCTACACTCTCACCACATTCCAAACCCTGAGAAAAAAAAAATATATATATACACACATACTCACCACATTCCAGACCCTGAGAAAAAAAATATATATATATATATACACACACACTCACCACATTACGGAACCTGAGAAAAAAAAATATATGTATATATACACACACTCACCACATTCCAGACCCTGAGAAAAAAAAACATATCTAAAAATATACACACTCACCACATTCCAGACCCTGAGAAAAAATATATATATATACTCACAGACTCACCACATTCCAGACACTGAGAAAAAAAATATATATATATACACACACTCACCACATTCCAGAACCTGAGAAAAAAAATATATATATATACACACACTCACCACATTCCAGACCCTGAGAAAAAAAAACATATATAAATATATACACACTCACCACATTCCAGACACTGAAAAAAAAATATATATATATACACACACTCACCACATTCCAGACCCTGAGAAAAATATATATATATATATACACACACACTCACCACATTCCAGACCCAGAAAAAAAATATATATATATACACACACTCACCACATTCCAGACCCTGAGAAAAATATATATATATGTATATACACACACTCAAAACATTCCAGACCCTGAGAAAAAATATATATATATACACACTCACCAAATTCCAGACCCTGAGAAAAAAATAAATATATATATATATATAAACACACACTCACCACATTCCAGACCCTGAGAAAAAAAAATATATATATACACACACTCACCACATTACAGACCCTGAGAGAAAAAAAAAATTATATATATATATATATATATATATATATATATACACACACTCACCAAATTTCAGACCCTGAGGAAAAAAAAAATATAATTATATACACACGCTCACCACATTCCAGACCCTGAGAAAAAAAAATATATATATACACACACTCACCACATTCCAGACCCTGAGGAAAAAAAAAATATATATATATACACACACTCACCACATTCCAGACCCTGAGAAAAAAAAATTTATATATATACACACACTCACCACATTCCAGACCCTGAGAAAAAAAAATATATATATACACACACTCACCACATTCCAGACCCTGAGAAAAAAAAATATATATATACACACACCCCACATTCCAGACCCTGAGGAAAAAAAAAATATATATACACAGTCACCACATTCCAGACACTGAGAAAAAAAATATATATACACACTCACCACATTCCAGACCCTGAGAAAAAAAAATATACATATACACACGCTCACCACATTCCAGACCCTGAGAAAAAAAAATATATATATACACACACTCACCACATTCCAGACACTGAGAAAAAAATATATATATCTACACACACACTCACCACATTCCAGACACTGAGAAAAAAAAATATATAACTATATATACACACACTCACCACATTCCAGATCCTGAGAAAAAAAATAAAGATATATGCACACACACTCAACACATTCCAGACACTGAGAAAAAAAATATATATATATATATACACACTCGCCACATTCCAGACATTGAGAAAAAAAAATACATATATATACTCACACTCACCACATTCCAGACCCCGAGAAAAAAAATAAATATATATATATATATATATATATATATATATATATATATATATATATATATATATATATACACACACACTCACCACATTCCAGACCCTGAGGAAAAAAAAAATATATATATGCACACACTCACCACATTCCAGACCCTGAGAAATAATATATATATATATATATATACACACACTGACCACATTCCAGACCCTGAGAAAAAAATAAATATATATATATACACACACACACACTCACCACATTCCAGACCCTGAGAAAAAAAAAATATATATATACACACACTCACCACATTCCAGACCCTGAGAAAAAAATATATATATATTCACACACTCACCACATTCCAAACCCTGAGAAAAAAAAAATATAAATATACACACACTCACCACATTCCAGACCCTGAGAAAAAAAAATATATGTATACACACACTCACCACATTCCAGACCCTGAGAAAAAAAAAATATATATATATACACACACTCACCACATTCCAGACCCTGAGAAAAAAAAAAAATATATATATATATACACACTCACCACATTCCAGAGCCTGAGAAAAAAAAATATACATATGCACACACTCACCACATTCCAGAGCCTGAGAAAAAAAACATATGCAAATATATACACACTCACCACATTCCAAACCCTGAGAAAAAAAAATATATATATATATACACACACATACTCACAACATTACAGAACCTGAGAAAAAAAAATATATGTATACAGACAAACACCACATTCCAGACCCTGAGAAAAAAAAATATATATATACACACACTCACCACATGCCAGACCCTGAGGAAAAAAAACATATCTAAAAATATACACACTCACCACATTCCAGACCCTGAGAAAAAAAAAATATATATGCACACAGACTCACCACATTCCAGAGACTGAGAAAAAAAATATATATATATACACACACTCACCACATTCCAGAGCCTGAAAAAAAAAAAATATATATATACACACACTCACCACATTCCAGACCCTGAGAAAAAAAAACATATATAAATATATACACACTAACCACATTCCAGACACTGAAAAAAATATATATATATACACACACTCACCACATTCCAGAACCTGAGAAAAAAAAAATATATATATATATACACACACTCACCACATTCCAGACCCTGAGAAAAAAAATATATTTATACACACTCACCAAATTCCAGAACCTGAGAAAAAAATAAATAAATATATATATATATATAAACATACTCACCACATATCAGACCCTGAGAAAAAAAAATATATATACACACACTCACCACATTACAGACCCTGAGAGAAAAAAAATATATACATATCTACACACACTCACCAAATTTCAGACCCAGGAAAAATATATATATATATATGCACACACTCACCACATTCCAGACCCTGAGAAAAAAAAACATATATAAATATATACACACTCACCACATTCCAGACCCTGAGAAAAAAAAATATATATATATACACACTCACAACATTCCAGACCCTGAGAAAAAAAAAAATATATATATACACACTCACCACATTCCAGACCCTGAGAAAAAAAAATATATATATACACACACTCACCACATTCCAGACCCTGAGAAAAAAAATCTATACATATATACACACACTCACCACATTCCAGACCCTGAGAAAAAAAAAATATATATATACACACACTCAGCACATTCCAGACCCTGAGAAAAAAAAATATATATATATACACACAAACTCAACACATTCCAGAGCCTGAGAAAAAAAAAATATAAATATATATACACACTCACCACATTCCAGAGCCTGAGAAAAAAATATATATATCTACACACACTCACCACATTCCAGACCCTGAGAGAAAATAAAAATATATATATATATGCACACATACACCAAATTCCAGACCCTGAGAAAAAAAAAATATATATATACACACACACTCACCACATTCCGGATCCTGAGACAAAAAATATATATATACACACACACACCACATTCCAGATCCTGAGAAAAAAAAATATAGATATATACACACTCTCACCACATTCCAGACCCTGAGAAAAAAAAAAACATATGTAAATATATACACACTCACCACATTCCAGACCCTGAGGAAAAAAAAAAAATATATATATACACACAAACTCAACACATTCCGGACGCTGAGAAAAATATATATATATATACTCACACACCACATTCCAGACCCTGAGAAAAAAAAAAATATATATATACACACACTCACCACAGTCCAGACACTGAGAATAAAAAAAAAATATATATATACACACTCACCACATTCCAGACCCTGAGATAAAAATATATATATATATACACACACACACTCACCACATTCCAGATCCTGAGAAAAAAAAATATATATATACACACACTCACCACATTCCAGACCCTGAGAAAAAAAAAATATATATATACACACACTCACCACCTTCCAGACCCTGAGAAAAAAAAAATATATATACTCACACTCACCACATTCCAGACCCTGAGAAAAAAATATATATATATACACACACTCACTACATTCCAGACCCTGAGAAAAATATATATATATATACACACACACACCACATTCCAGACCCTGAGAAAAAAATATATATATATACACATACTCACCACAGTCCAGACCCTGTGCAGCAGCTTTTTCGGGAGCAGCGTGTGAGCGAGTGAGCAGCTGGAAAAGTCAGTTTGAAAGTAAATTTAATTTCCTTTTGTTTTTCGGCGGAGGCCAGGGGGCTGCTGGGTAAGTAAAACACTATATATTTGGGCGGTTTAAAATAACTTTCCTTTCAGTGCAGCAGCTTTTTCGGGAGCAGCGTGTGAGCTGCTGGGGAAGTCAGTTTGAAAGTAAATTTAATTTCCTTTTGTTTTTCGGCGGAGGCCAGGGGGCTGCTGGATAAGTAAAACACTATATATTTGGGCGGTTTAAAATAACTTTCCTTTCAGTGCAGCAGCTTTTTCGGGAGCAGCGTGTGAGCAGCTGGGAAAGTCAGTTTGAAAGTAAATTTAATTTCCTTTTGTTTTTCGGCGGAGGCCAGGGGGCTGCTGGGTAAGTAAAACACTATATATTTGGGCGGTTTAAAATAACTTTCCTTTCAGTGCAGCAGCTTTTTCAGGAGCAGCGTGTGAGCGAGTGAGCAGCTGGAAAAGTCAGTTTGAAAGTAAATTTAATTTCCTTTTGTTTTTCGGCGGAGGCCAGGGGGCTGCTGGGTAAGTAAAACACTATATATTTGGGCGGTTTAAAATAACTTTCCTTTCAGTGCAGCAGCTTTTTCAGGAGCAGCGTGTGAGCGAGTGAGCAGCTGGAAAAGTCAGTTTGAAAGGAAATTTAATTTCCTTTTGTTTTTCGGCGGAGGCCAGGGGGCTGCTGGGAAAGAAAAACACTATATATTTGGGCGGTTTAAAATAACTTTCCTTTCAGTGCAGCAGCATTTTCGGGAGCAGCGTGTGAGCGAGTGAGCAGCTGGGAAAGTCAGTTTGAAAGTAAATTTAATTTCCTTTTGTTTTTCGGCGGAGGCCAGGGGGCTGCTGGGTAAGTAAAACACTATATATTTGGGCGGTTTAAAATAACTTTCCTTTCAGTGCAGCAGCTTTTTCGGGAGCAGCGTGTGAGCGAGTGAGCAGCTGGAAAAGTCAGTTTGAAAGTAAATTTAATTTCCTTTTGTTTTTCGGCGGAGGCCAGGGGGCTGCTGGGTAAGTAAAACACTATATATTTGGGCGGTTTAAAATAATTTTCCTTTCAGTGCAGCAGCTTTTTCAGGAGCAGCGTGTGAGCGAGTGAGCAGCTGGAAAAGTCAGTTTGAAAGTAAATTTAATTTCCTTTTGTTTTTCGGCGGAGGCCAGGGGGCTGCTGGGTAAGTAAAACACTATATATTTGGGCGGTTTAAAATAACTTTCCTTTCAGTGCAGCAGCTTTTTCAGGAGCAGCGTGTGAGCGAGTGAGCAGCTGGAAAAGTCAGTTTGAAAGTAAATTTAATTTCCTTTTGTTTTTCGGCGGTGGCCAGGGGGCTGCTGGGTAAGAAAAACACTATATATTTGGGCGGTTTAAAATAACTTTCCTTTCAGTGCAGCAGCTTTTTCAGGAGCAGCGTGTGAGCAGCTGGGAAAGTCAGTTTGAAAGTAAATTTAATTTCCTTTTGTTTTTCGGCGGAGGCCAGGGGGCTGCTGGGTAAGTAAAACACTATATATTTGGGCGGTTTAAAATAACTTTCCTTTCAGTGCAGCAGCTTTTTCAGGAGCAGCGTGTGAGCAGCTGGGAAAGTCAGTTTGAAAGTAAATTTAATTTCCTTTTGTTTTTCGGCGGAGGCCAGGGGGCTGCTGGGTAAGTAAAACACTATATATTTGGGCGGTTTAAAATAACTTTCCTTTCAGTGCAGCAGCTTTTTCGGGAGCAGCGTGTGAGCGAGTGAGCAGCTGGGAAAGTCAGTTTGAAAGTAAATTTAATTTCCTTTTGTTTTTCGGCGGAGGCCAGGGGGCTGCTGGGTAAGTAAAACACTATATATTTGGGCGGTTTAAAATAACTTTCCTTTCAGTGCAGCAGCTTTTTCGGGAGCAGCGAGTGAGCAGCTGGGAAAGTCAGTTTGAAAGTAAATTTAATTTCCTTTTGTTTTTCGGCGGAGGCCAGGGGGCTGCTGGGTAAGTAAAACACTATATATTTGGGCGGTTTAAAATAACTTTCCTTTCAGTGCAGCAGCTTTTTCGGGAGCAGCGTGTGAGCGAGTGAGCAGCTGGAAAAGTCAGTTTGAAAGTAAATTTAATTTCCTTTTGTTTTTCGGCGGAGGCCAGGGGGCTGCTGGGTAAGTAAAACACTATATATTTGGGCGGTTTAAAATAACTTTCCTTTAAGTGCAGCAGCTTTTTCAGGAGCAGCGTGTGAGCGAGTGAGCAGCTGGGAAAGTCAGTTTTAAAGTAAATTTAATTTCCTTTTGTTTTTCGGCGGAGGCAAGGGGGCTGCTGGGTAAGTAACACACTATATATTTGGGCGGTTTAAAATAACTTTCCTTTCAGTGCAGCAGCTTTTTCAGGAGCAGCTTGTGAGCGAGTGAGCAGCTGGGAAAGTCAGTTTGAAAGTAAATTTAATTTCCTTTTGTTTTTCGGCGGAGGCCAGGGGGCTGCTGGGTAAGTAACACACTATATATTTGGGCGGTTTAAAATAACTTTCCTTTCAGTGCAGCAGCTTTTTCAGGAGCAGCTTGTGAGCGAGTGAGCAGCTGGGAAAGTCAGTTTGAAAGTAAATTTAATTTCCTTTTGTTTTTCGGCGGAGGCCAGGGGGCTGCTGGGTAAGTAACACACTATATATTTGGGCGGTTTAAAATAACTTTCCTTTCAGTGCAGCAGCTTTTTCAGGAGCAGCTTGTGAGCGAGTGAGCAGCTGGAAAAGTCAGTTTGAAAGTAAATTTAATTTCCTTTTGTTTTTCGGCGGAGGCCAGGGGGCTGCTGGGTAAGTAAAACACTATATATTTGGGCGGTTTAAAATAACTTTCCTTTCAGTGCAGCAGCTTTTTCAGGAGCAGCGTGTGAGCGAGTGAGCAGCTGGGAAAGTCAGTTTGAAAGTAAATTTAATTTCCTTTTGTTTTTCGGCGGAGGCCAGGGGGCTGCTGGGTAAGTAAAACACTATATATTTGGGCGGTTTAAAATAACTTTCCTTTCAGTGCAGCAGCTTTTTCAGGAGCAGCGTGTGAGCGAGTGAGCAGCTGGAAAAGTCAGTTTGAAAGTAAATTTAATTTCCTTTTGTTTTTCGGCGGAGGCCAGGGGGCTGCTGGGTAAGTAAAACACTATATATTTGGGCGGTTTAAAATAACTTTCCTTTCAGTGCAGCAGCTTTTTCAGGAGCAGCGTGTGAGCGAGTGAGCAGCTGGGAAAGTCAGTTTGAAAGTAAATTTAATTTCCTTTTGTTTTTCGGCGGAGGCCAGGGGGCTGCTGGGTAAGTAAAACACTATATATTTGGGCGGTTTAAAATAAATTTCCTTTCAGTGCAGCAGCTTTTTCAGGAGCAGCGTGTGAGCGAGTGAGCAGCTGGAAAAGTCAGTTTGAAAGTAAATTTAATTTCCTTTTGTTTTTCGGCGGAGGCCAGGGGGCTGCTGGGTAAGTAAAACACTATATTTTTGGGCGGTTTAAAATAACTTTCCTTTCAGTGCAGCAGCTTTTTCAGGAGCAGCGTGTGAGCGAGTGAGCAGCTGGAAAAGTCAGTTTGAAAGTAAATTTAATTTCCTTTTGTTTTTCGGTGGAGGCCAGGGGGCTGCTGGGTAAGTAAAACACTATATATTTGGGCGGTTTAAAATAACTTTCCTTTCAGTGCAGCAGCTTTTTCAGGAGCAGCGTGTGAGCGAGTGAGCAGCTGGGAAAGTCAGTTTGAAAGTAAATTTAATTTCCTTTTGTTTTTCGGCGGTGGCCAGGGGGCTGCTGGGTAAGTAACACACTATATATTTGGGCGGTTTAAAATAACTTTCCTTTCAGTGCAGCAGCTTTTTCAGGAGCAGCTTGTGAGCGAGTGAGCAGCTGGGAAAGTCAGTTTGAAAGTAAATTTAATTTCCTTTTGTTTTTCGGCGGAGGCCAGGGGGCTGCTGGGTAAGTAAAACACTATATATTTGGGCGGTTTAAAATAATTTTCCTTTCAGTGCAGCAGCTTTTTCAGGAGCAGCGTGTGAGCGAGTGAGCAGCTGGAAAAGTCAGTTTGAAAGTAAATTTAATTTCCTTTTGTTTTTCGGCGGAGGCCAGGGGGCTGCTGGGTAAGTAAAACTATATATTTGGGCGGTTTTGGAACCCGAGACACCACACTTGTAGTGTCTCCCACCCGCCCTCCTCCTCTAACCAAAAAAAAGGACTCGGTGGGGTGTTTATAAGGTAAGGCTTTTTCGATTTCTCTGGTTTTATTGTGATTGGTAAAAACTTTTCGTTCCTTTTTCATTTAACTAAGTTTAAACTTAAGATTAAAAATGGCAGGAGATCTCAGACCCGTATCATGCTCCTCTTGCTCAATGTGGGAGCTCAGGGACATGGCTGATGTCCCTGACTCCTTCACGTGCAGGAAGTGTGTCCAACTGCAGCTCTTGTTAGACCGCATGACGGCTCTCGAGCTGCGGATGGACTCACTTTGGAGCATGCGCGATGCTGAGGAGGTCGTGGATAGCACGTTTAGTGAATTGGTCACACCGCAGATTAGGATTGCTGAGGGAGAAAGGGAATGGGTGACCAAAAGGCAGAGAAAGAGCAGGAAGGCAGCGCAGGAGTCCCCTGCGGTCATCTCCCTCCAAAACAAGTATACCGTTTTGGATACTGTTGAGGGAGATGGCTCACTCGGGGAAGGCAGCAGCAGCCAGGTCCATGGCACCGTGGCTGGCTCTGCTGTTCCGAAGGGCGGGAAAAAGAGAAGAAGGGCTATAGTCGTAGGGGATTCGATTGTAAGGGGAGTAGATAGGCGGTTCTGTGGTCGAAAACGAGGCTCCCGAATGGTATGTTGCCTCCCAGGTGCACGGGTCAGGGACGTCTCAGATCGGCTGCAGAACATTCTAAAGGGGGAGGGTGAACAGCCAGTTGTCATTGTGCACATAGGCACTAATGATATAGGTAAAAAACGGGATGAGGTCCTACAAGCAGAGTTTAGGGAGTTAGGAGCCAAGTTAAAAAGTAGGACCTCAGAGGTAGTAATCTCAGGATTACTACCAGTGCCACGTGATAGTCAGAGTAAAAATGGAAGAATAGTCAGGATGAATGCGTGGCTTGAGAGATGCTGCAGGAAGGAGGGGTTCAGATTTTTGGGACATTGGGACCGGTTCTGTGGGAGGTGGGACTATTACAAATTGGACGGTCTACACCTGGGCCGGACTGGAACCAATGTCCTTGGAGGTGCTTTTGCTAACGCTGTTGGGGAGGGTTTAAACTAATGTGGCAGGGGGATGGGAACCAATTGAGGTCAGTTGACAGTGAGGAGGTAGTAACAAAAGCCTGTAAGAAACTAGATAATGAAGTCAGTGTGACTAAGGGGAAGAGCAGGCAGGGAGCAGATGATGAATATAAAGGGACTGGTGGTCTGAGGTGCATTTGTTTTAATGCAAGAAGTGTAGTTGGTAAGGCAGATGAACTTAGGGCTTGGATTAGTACCTGGGAGTATGATGTTATTGCTATTACTGAGACTTGGTTGAGGGAAGGGCATGATTGGCAACTAAATATCCCAGGATATCGATGCTTCAGGCGGGATAGAGAGGGAGGTAAAAGGGGTGGAGGAGTTGCATTACTGGTCAAAGAGGATATCACAGCTGTGCTGAAGGAGGGCACTATGGAGGACTCGAGCAGTGAGGCAATATGGACAGAACTCAGAAATAGGAAGGGTGCGGTAACAATGTTGGGGCTGTACTACAGGCCTCCCAACAGCGAGCCTGAGATAGAGGTACAAATATGTAAACAGATTATGGAAAGATGTAGGAGCAACAGGGTGGTGGTGATAGGAGATTTTAATTTTCCCAACATTGACTGGGATTCGCTTAATGTTAGAGGTCCAGATGGAGCAGAATTTGTAAGGAGCATCCAGGAGGGTTTTCTAGAGCAGTATGTAAATAGTCCAACTCGGGAAGGGGCCATACTGGACCTGGTGTTGGGGAATGAGCCCGGCCAGGTTGTCCAAGTTTCAGTAGGGGACTACTTTGGGAATAGTGATCACAATTCCGTAAGCTTTAAAATACTCATGGACAAAGACGAGAGTGGTCCTAAAGGAAGAGTGCTAAATTGGGGGAAGGCCAACTATACCAAAATTTGGCAGGAGCTGGGAAATGTAGATTGGGAGCAGCTGTTTGAAGGTAAATCCACATGTGATATGCGGGAGGCTTTTAAAGAGAGGTTGATTAGCGTGCAGGAGAGACATGTTCCTGTGAAAATGAGGGATAGAAATGGCAAGATTAGGGAACCATGGATGACAGGTGAAATTGTGAGACTAGCTAAGAGGAAAAAGGAAGCATACATAAGGTCTAGGCGGCTGATGAAAGACGAAGCTTTGAAAGAATATCGGGAATGTAGGACCAATCTGAAACGAGGAATTAAGAGGGCTAAAAGGGGTCATGAAATATCTTTAGCAAACAGCGTTAAGGAAAATCCCAAAGCCTTTTATTTATATATAAGGAGAAAGAGGGTAACTAGAGAAAGGATTGGCCCACTAAAGGACAAAGGAGGAATGTTATGCTTGGACTCAGAAAATGGGTGAGATTCTAAACGAGTACTTTGCATCGGTATTCACCGAGGAGAGGGACATGACGGATGTTGAGGTTAGGAACAGATGTTTGATTACTCTAGGTCAAGTCGGCATAAGGAGGGAGGAAGTGTTGGGTATTCTAAAGGGCATTAAGGTGGACAAGTCCCCAGGTCCGGATGGGATCTATCCCAGGTTACTGAGGGAAGCGAGAGAGGAAATAGCTGGGGCCTTAACAGATATCATTGCAGCATCCTTAAACACGGGTGAGGTCCCGGAGGACTGGAGAATTGCTAATGTTGTCCCCTTGTTTAAGAAGGGTAGCAGGGATAATCCAGGTAATTATAGACCGGTGAGCCTGACGTCAGTGGTAGGGAAGCTGCTGGAGAAGATACTGAGGGATAGGATCTATTCCCATTTGGAAGAAAATGGGCTCATCAGTGATAGGCAACATGGTTTTGTGCAGGGAAGGTCATGTCTTACCAACTTAATAGAATTCTTTGAGGAAGTGACCAAGTTGATTGATGAGGGAAGGGCTGTCGATGTCACATACATGGACTTCAGTAAGGCGTTTGATAAGGTTCCCCATGGCAGGCTGATGGAGAAAGTGAAGGCGCTTGGTGTCCAAGGTGTACTAGCTCGATGGATAAAGAACTGGCTGGGCAACAGGAGACAGAGTAGCAGTAGAAGGGAGTTTCTCAAAATGGAGACGTGTGACCAGTGGTGTTCCACAGGGATCCGTGCTGGGACCACTGTTGTTTGTGATATACATTAATGATTTGGAGGAAAGTATAGGTGGACTGATTAGCAAATTTGCAGACGACACTAAGATTGGTGGAGTAGCAGATAGTGAAGGGGACTGTCAGAGAATACAGCAGAATATTGATAGATTGGAGAGTTGGGCAGAGAAATGGCAGATGGAGTTCAATCAGGGCAAATGCGATGTGATGCATTTTGGAAGATCCAATTCAAGAGTGAACTATACAGTAAATGGAAAAGTCCTGGGGAAAATTGATGTCCAGAGAGATTTGGGTGTTCAGTTCCACCTTTCCCTGAAGGTGGCAACGCAGGTAAATAGAGTGGTCAAGAAGGCATACGGCGTGCTTTCCTTCATCGGACGGGGCATTGAGTACAAGAGTTGGCAGGTCATGTTACAGTTGTATAGGACTTTGGTTCGGCCACATTTGGAATACTGCGTACAGTTCTGGTCGCCACATTATCAAAAGGATGTGGATGCTTTGGAGAGGGTGCAGAGGAGGTTCACAAGGATGTTGCCTGGTATGGAGGGCGCTAGCTATGAAGAGAGGTTGAGCAGATTAGGAATATTTTCATTAGAAAGACGGAGGTTGAGGGGGGACCTGATTGAGGTGTACAAAATCATGAGAGGTATAGACAGGGTGGATAGCAAGAGGCTTTTTTCCCAGAGTGGGGGTTTCAATTACTAGAGGACACGAGTTCAAAGTGAACGGGGAAAAGTTTAGGGGGGATATGCGTGGAAAGTTCTTTACGCAGAGGGTGGTGGGCACCTGGAACGCATTGCCAGCGGAGGTGGTAGATGCGGGCACGATGGATTCTTTTAAGATGTATCCAGACAGATACATGAATGGGCAGGAAGAAAAGAGATACAGAACCTGAGAAAATAGGCGACATGTTTAGAGAGAGGATCTGGATCGGCGCAGGCTTGGAGGGCCGAAGGGCCTGTTCCTGTGCTGTAATTATCTTTGTTCTTGTTCTTTGTTTGTTCTTTGTATATACACACACTCACCACATTCCAGACCCTGAGAAAAAAAAATGTAGATATATATATATATACACACTCACCACATTCCAGACACTGAGAAAAAAAAATATATAAATATATACACACACACACCACATTCAAGACCCTGAGAAAAAAAAAATATATATTTCTGCACACACACTCTCCACATTCCCGACCCTGAGAAAAAAAAAGATTTATATATACACACACTCACCACATTCCAGACCCTGAGAAAAAAAAAATATATATATATATCTCCACACTCACCACATTCTAGACACTGAGAAAAAAAATAATATATATATATATATATATACACACTCACCACATTCCAGAGCCTGAGAAAAATATATATATATATATACACACACTCACCACATTCCAGAGCCTGAGAAAAATATATATATATATATATATACACACACACTCACCACATTCCAGACACTGAGAAATATATATATATATATATATACACACACACACTCACCACATTCCAGACCCTGAGAAAAAAAAATATATATATATACACACTCACCACATTCCAGACCCTGAAAAAAAAATATATATACACACTCACCACATTCCAGACCCTGAGAAAAAAAATATATATATACACACACCCACCACATACCAGACCCTGAGGAAAAAAAAAATATATATATATATATTTATATATATATATATATATATATATATACACACTCACCACATTCCAGACCCTGAGAAAAAAAAATATAGATATATATATATATATATACACACTCACCACATTCCAGACCCTGAGAAAAAAAATAATATATATATATATATATATACACACTCACCACATTCCAGACCCTGAGAAAAAAATATATATATCTATACACACACTCAGCACATTCCAGACACTGAGAAAAAAAAATATGTATATACACACACTCACCACATTCCAGACCCTGAGAAAAAAAAAAATATATATATATATATACACACTCACCACATTCCAGAGCCTGAGAAAAAAAAATATATATATATATACACACACTCACCACATTCCAGACCCTGAAAAAAATATATAGATACACACTCACCACATTCCAGACCCTGAGAAAAAAAAAAATATATATATACACACACTCACCACATTCCAGACCCTGAAAAAAATATATAGATACACACTCACCACATTCCAGACCCTGAGAAAAAAAATATATATACACACACCCACCACATACCAGACCCTGAGAAAAAAAAAATATATATATATATACACACTCACCACATTCCAGAGCCTGAGGAAAAAAATATATATATATACACAAACACCACATTCCAGACCGAGAAAAAAAAACATATATAAAAATATACACTCACCACATTCCAGACCCTGAGAAGAAAAAAAAAAAAATATATATATACACAGACACACCACATTCCAGACACTGAGAAAAAAAAAATCTATATACACACACTCACCACATTCCAGACCGAGAAAAAAATATATATACACACACTCACCACATTCCAGACCCTGAGAAAAAAAAAACAGATATAAATATATACACACTCACCACATTCCAGACCCTGAATAAAAAAAAATATATATATACACACACTCACCACATTCCAGACCCTGAGAAAAAAAAAATATATATATATACACACACTCACCACATTCCAGACACTGAGAAAAAAAAAAATATATATATATATATATATACACTCACCAAATTCCAGACCCTGAGAAAAAAAAAATATATATACACACACTCACCACATTCCCGACCCTGAGAAAAAAAAATATATCTTTACACACACACTCACCACATTCCAGACCCTGAGAAAAAAAAAATATAGATATATATATATATATACACACTCACCACATTCCAGACCCTGAGAAAAAAAATAATATATATATACACACACTCACCACATTCCAGACCGAGAAATAAATATATAAATATACACACACACTCACCACATTCCAGACCCTGAGAAAAAAACAGATATAAATATATACACACTCACCACATTCCAGACCCTGAATAAAAAAAAAAATATATATACACATACTCACCACATTCCAGACCCTGAGAAAAAAAATAATATATATATATATATATATACACACTCACCACATTCCAGACCCTGAGAAAAAAAATAATATATATATATATATATATATATACACACTCACCACATTCCAGACCCTGAGAAAAAAATATATATATCTATACACACACTCAGCACATTCCAGAGCCTGAGAAAAAAAAATATATATATATATATATATACACACTCACCACATTCCAGAGCCTGAGAAAAAAAAATATATATATATATACACACACTCACCACATTCCAGACCCTGAAAAAAATATATAGATACACACTCACCACATTCCAGACCCTGAGAAAAAAAAAAATATATATATACACACACTCACCACATTCCAGACCCTGAAAAAAATATATAGATACACACTCACCACATTCCAGACCCTGAGAAAAAAAATATATATACACACACCCACCACATACCAGACCCTGAGAAAAAAAAAATATATATACATACACACTCACCACATTCCAGAGCCTGAGGAAAAAAATATATATATATACACAAACACCACATTCCAGACCGAGAAAAAAAAACATATATAAAAATATACACTCACCACATTCCAGACCCTGAGAAGAAAAAAAAAAATATATATATATACACAGACTCACCACATTCCAGACACTGAGAAAAAAAAAAATCTATATACACACACTCACCACATTCCAGACCGAGAAAAAAATATATATACACACACTCACCACATTCCAGACCCTGAGAAAAAAAAAACAGATATAAATATATACACACTCACCACATTCCAGACCCTGAATAAAAAAAAATATATATATACACACACTCACCACATTCCAGACCCTGAGAAAAAAAAAATATATATATATACACACACTCACCACATTCCAGACACTGAGAAAAAAAAAAATATATATATATATATACACTCACCAAATTCCAGACCCTGAGAAAAAAAAAATATATATACACACACTCACCACATTCCCGACCCTGAGAAAAAAAAATATATCTTTACACACACACTCACCACATTCCAGACCCTGAGAAAAAAAAAATATAGATATATATATATATACACACTCACCACATTCCAGACCCTGAGAAAAAAAATAATATATATATACACACACTCACCACATTCCAGACCGAGAAATAAATATATAAATATACACACACACTCACCACATTCCAGACCCTGAGAAAAAAAACAGATATAAATATATACACACTCACCACATTCCAGACCCTGAATAAAAAAAAAAATATATATACACATACTCACCACATTCCAGACCCTGAGGAAAAAAAAATATATATATACACACACTCACCACATTCCAGACACTGAGAAAAAAAAATATATATATATACACTCACCAAATTCCAGACCCTGAGAAAAAAAATATATATATACACACACTCACCACATTCCCGACACTGAGAACAAAAATATATATATTTACACACACACTCACCACATTCCAGACCCTGAGAAAAAAAATATATATATACACACTTACCACATTCCAGACCGAGAAAAAAAACTATATATAGACACACACTTACCACATTCCAGACCCTCAGAAAAATATATATATATATACACACACTCAGCACATTCCAGACCCTGAGAAAAAAAAATGTGTATATATATATATATATATATACTCACACACCACATTCCAGACCCTGAGAAAAAAAATATATATAAAAATATACACACTCACCACATACCCGACCCTGAGGAAAAAAAAATATATATTTACACACACACTCACCACATTCCAGACCCTGAGAAAAAAATATATATATATACACACTCACCACATTCCAGACCCTGAGAAAAAAATATATATATATACACACACTCACCACATTCCAGACCCTGTGAAAGAAAATATATATATATATATATACGCACACACCACATTCCAGACCCTGAGAAAAAAAAAATATATATATATATGAATGTGTGTGTATATATATATATATATTTTTTTCTCAGGGTCTGGAATGTGGTGAGTGTGTGTATATATATATATACACATTCCAGACACTGTGGAAAAAAAAAATCTATATACACACACTCACCACATTCCAGACCGAGAAAAAAAAAATATATATATACACACACACTCACCACATTCCAGACCCTGAGAAAAAAAAACAGATATAAATATATACACACTCACCACATTCCAGACCCTGAATAAAAAAAAAATATATATACACACACTCACCACGTTCCAGACCCTGAGGAAAAAAAATATATATATATACACACACTCACCACATTCCAGACACTGAGAAAAAAAAAATATATATATATACAATCACCAAATTCCAGACCCTGAGAAAAAAAATATATATATACACACACTCACCACATTCCCGACCCTGAGAAAAAAAAAATATATATTTACACACACACTCACCACATTCCAGACCCTGAGAAAAAAAAATATATATATAAACACTCACCACATTCCAGACCCTGAGAAAAAAAAATATATATATATATATACACACTCACCACATTCCAGACCGAGAAAAAAAACTATATATAGACACACACTTACCACATTCCAGACCCTCAGAAAAATATATATATATATACACACACTCACCACATTCCAGACCCTGAGAAAAAAAATATATATAAAAATATACACACTCACCACATTCCAGACACTGAGAAAAAATATATATATATACACACACACTCACCACATTCCAGATCCTCAGAAACAAAATATATATACATATACACACACTCACCACATTCCAGACCCTGAGAAAAAAATATATATATATATACACACTCACCACATTCCTGACCCTGAGAAAAATATATATATACACACACTCACCACATTCCAGACCCTGAAAAAATAAAATATATATATATATATATACACACACTCACCACATTCCAGACACCGAGAAGAAAAAAATATATATATCCACACACTCACCACATTCCAGACCCTGAGAAAAAAAAATATATATATATACACACACTCAGCACATTCCAGACCCTGAGAAAAAAAAATATATATATACACACACACTCACCACATTCCAGATCCTCAGAAACAAAATATATATACATATACACACACTCACCACATTCCAGACCCTGAGAAAAAAAAATATATATATATACACACTCACCACATTCCAGACCCTGAGAAAAAAAAATATATATATATACACACTCACCACATTCCTGACCCTGAGAAAAATATATATATACACACACTCACCACATTCCAGACCCTGAAAAAATAAAATATATATATATATATACACACACTCACCACATTCCAGACACCGAGAAGAAAAAAATATATATATCCACACACTCACCACATTCCAGACACTGAGAAAAAAAAATATGTATATACACACACTCACCACATTCCAGACCCTGAGAAAAAAAAAATATATATATATATATATATATATACACACTCACCACATTCCAGAGCCTGAGAAAAAAATATATATATACACACACTCACCACATTCCAGACACTGAGAAAAATATATATATATATATACACACACTCACCACATTCCAGACCCTGAGAAAAATATATATATATATATACACACACTCACCACATTCCCGACCCTGAGAAAAAAAAAATATATATTTACACACACACTCACCACATTCCAGACCCTGAGAAAAAAAATATATATATATAAACACTCACCACATTCCAGACCCTGAGAAAAAAATATATATATATACACACTCACCACATTCCAGACCGAGAAAAAAAACTATATATAGACACACACTTACCACATTCCAGACCCTCAGAAAAATATATATATATATACACACACTCAGCACATTCCAGACCCTGAGAAAAAAAAATGTGTATATATATATATATATATATATATATATATACTCACACACCACATTCCAGACCCTGAGAAAAAAAATATATATAAAAATATACACACTCACCACATTCCAGACCCTGAGAAAAAAAAAAATATATATACACACTCACCACATTCCAGACACTGAGAAAAAAAATATATATATATACACACACACTCACCACATTCCAGATCCTCAGAAACAATATATATATACATATACACACACTCACCACATTCCAGACCCTGAGAAAAAAATATATATATATATACACACTCACCACATTCCTGACCCTGAGAAAAATATATATATACACACACTCACCACATTCCAGACCCTGAAAAAATAAAATATATATATATATACACACACTCACCACATTCCAGACACCGAGAAGAAAAAAATATATATATCCACACACTCACCACATTCCAGACCCTGAGAAAAAAAAAATATATATATACACACACTCAGCACATTCCAGACCCTGAGAAAAAAAAATATATATATACACACACTCACCACATTCCAGACCATGAGAAAAAAATAATATATATATATACACACTCACCACATTCCAGAGCCTGAGAAAAAAAAAAATATATATATATACACAGACTCACCACATTCCAGAGCCTGAGAAAAAAAAAAATATATATATATACACACACTCACCACATTCCAGACCCTGAAAAAAAAATATATATACACACACTCACCACATTCCAGACACTGAGAAAAAAAAAAATATATATATACACACACTCAGCACATTCCAGACCCTGAGAAAAAAATATATATATATATATGCACACTCACCACATTCCAGAGCCTGAGAAAGAAAAACATATATAAAAATATACACACTCACCACATTCCAGACACTGAGAAAAAATATATATATATATATACACAGACTCACCACATTCCAGACACTGAGAAAAAAATATATATATATATACACACACACTCACCACATTCCAGACCCTGAGAAAAAAAAATATACATATACTCACTCACCACATTCCAGACCCTGAGTAAAAAAATAAATAGATATATATATGTACACACACACACTCACCAAATTCCAGACCCTGAGAAAAAAAAGTATATATATATATACACACACTCACCACATTCCAGACCCTGAGAAAAAAAAAATATATATATATATACACACTCACCACAATCCAGACCCTGAGAAAAAAAAATATATATATATACACACTCATCACATTCCAGACCCTGAGAAAAAAATATATATATATGCACACACTCACCACATTCCAGACCCTGAGAAAAAAAAATATATATAAACACACACTCACCTCATTCCAGACCCTGAGAAAAAAAAATATATATAGACACACACTCACCACATTCCAGACACTGAGAAAAAAAGAATATATATATATATATATATACACACACTCACCACTTTCCAGACCCTGAGAAAAAAAAATATATATATACACACTCACCACATTCCGGACAACGAGAAAAAAAAATATATATATCCACACACTCACCACATTCCAGACCCTGAGAAAAAAATATATGTTTACACACACTCACCACATTCCAGACACCGAGAAAAATATATATATATATCCACACACTCACCACATTCCAGACCCTGAGAAAAAAAAATAATATATATATATACATACACACACTCACCACATTCCAGACCCTGAGAAAAAAAAAATATATATACACACTCACCACATTCCAGACACTGAGAAAAAATATATATATATATACACACACACTCACCACATTCCAGATCCTCAGAAACAAAATATATATACATATACACACACTCACCACATTCCAGACCCTGAGAAAAAAATATATATATATACACAAACACCACATTCCAGACCGAGAAAAAAAAACATATATAAAAATATACACTCACCACATTCCAGACCCTGAGAAGAAAAAAAAATATATATATATATACACAGACTCACCACATTCCAGACACTGAGAAAAAAAAAATCTATATACACACACTCACCACATTCCAGACCGAGAAAAAAATATATATACACACACTCACCACATTCCAGACCCTGAGAAAAAAAAAACAGATATAAATATATACACACTCACCACATTCCAGACCCTGAATAAAAAAAAATATATATATACACACACTCACCACATTCCAGACCCTGAGAAAAAAAAAATATATATATATACACACACTCACCACATTCCAGACACTGAGAAAAAAAAAATATATATATATATATACACTCACCAAATTCCAGACCCTGAGAAAAAAAAAATATATATACACACACTCACCACATTCCCGACCCTGAGAAAAAAAAATATATCTTTACACACACACTCACCACATTCCAGACCCTGAGAAAAAAAAAATATAGATATATATATATATACACACTCACCACATTCCAGACCCTGAGAAAAAAAATAATATATATATACACACACTCACCACATTCCAGACCGAGAAATAAATATATAAATATACACACACACTCACCACATTCCAGACCCTGAGAAAAAAAACAGATATAAATATATACACACTCACCACATTCCAGACCCTGAATAAAAAAAAAAATATATATACACATACTCACCACATTCCAGACCCTGAGAAAAAAAATAATATATATATATATATATATATACACACTCACCACATTCCAGACCCTGAGAAAAAAAATAATATATATATATATATATATACACACTCACCACATTCCAGACCCTGAGAAAAAAATATATATATCTATACACACACTCAGCACATTCCAGACACTGAGAAAAAAAAATATGTATATACACACACTCACCACATTCCAGACCCTGAGAAAAAAAAAAATATATATATATATATATACACACTCACCACATTCCAGAGCCTGAGAAAAAAAAATATATATATATATACACACACTCACCACATTCCAGACCCTGAAAAAAATATATAGATACACACTCACCACATTCCAGACCCTGAGAAAAAAAAAAATATATATATACACACACTC
Organism: Heterodontus francisci; assembly: GCF_036365525.1. NCBI lineage: Eukaryota > Metazoa > Chordata > Chondrichthyes > Heterodontiformes > Heterodontidae > Heterodontus > Heterodontus francisci. The sequence goes on from NW_027141851.1 coordinate 3,721,371, forward strand.
ACCACATTCCAGACCCTGAAAAAAATATATAGATACACACTCACCACATTCCAGACCCTGAGAAAAAAAATATATATACACACACCCACCACATACCAGACCCTGAGAAAAAAAAAATATATATATATACACACTCACCACATTCCAGAGCCTGAGGAAAAAAATATATATATATACACAAACACCACATTCCAGACCGAGAAAAAAAAACATATATAAAAATATACACTCACCACATTCCAGACCCTGAGAAGAAAAAAAAAAAAATATATATATACACAGACTCACCACATTCCAGACACTGAGAAAAAAAAAATCTATATACACACACTCACCACATTCCAGACCGAGAAAAAAATATATATACACACACTCACCACATTCCAGACCCTGAGAAAAAAAAAACAGATATAAATATATACACACTCACCACATTCCAGACCCTGAATAAAAAAAAATATATATATACACACACTCACCACATTCCAGACCCTGAGAAAAAAAAAATATATATATATACACACACTCACCACATTCCAGACACTGAGAAAAAAAAAAAATATATATATATATATACACTCACCAAATTCCAGACCCTGAGAAAAAAAAAATATATATACACACACTCACCACATTCCCGACCCTGAGAAAAAAAAATATATCTTTACACACACACTCACCACATTCCAGACCCTGAGAAAAAAAAAATATAGATATATATATATATACACACTCACCACATTCCAGACCCTGAGAAAAAAAATAATATATATATACACACACTCACCACATTCCAGACCGAGAAATAAATATATAAATATACACACACACTCACCACATTCCAGACCCTGAGAAAAAAAACAGATATAAATATATACACACTCACCACATTCCAGACCCTGAATAAAAAAAAAAATATATATACACATACTCACCACATTCCAGACCCTGAGGAAAAAAAAATATATATATACACACACTCACCACATTCCAGACACTGAGAAAAAAAAATATATATATATACACTCACCAAATTCCAGACCCTGAGAAAAAAAATATATATATACACACACTCACCACATTCCCGACACTGAGAACAAAAATATATATATTTACACACACACTCACCACATTCCAGACCCTGAGAAAAAAAATATATATATACACACTCACCACATTCCAGACCGAGAAAAAAAACTATATATAGACACACACTTACCACATTCCAGACCCTCAGAAAAATATATATATATATACACACACTCAGCACATTCCAGACCCTGAGAAAAAAAAATGTGTATATATATATATATATATATATATACTCACACACCACATTCCAGACCCTGAGAAAAAAAATATATATAAAAATATACACACTCACCACATACCCGACCCTGAGGAAAAAAAAATATATATTTACACACACACTCACCACATTCCAGACCCTGAGAAAAAAATATATATATATACACACTCACCACATTCCAGACCCTGAGAAAAAAATATATATATATACACACACTCACCACAGTCCAGACCCTGTGAAAGAAAATATATATATATATATATACGCACACACCACATTCCAGACCCTGAGAAAAAAAAAATATATATATATATGAATGTGTGTGTATATATATATATATTTTTTTTTCTCAGGGTCTGGAATGTGGTGAGTGTGTGTATATATATATACACATTCCAGACACTGTGGAAAAAAAAAATCTATATACACACACTCACCACATTCCAGACCGAGAAAAATAAAATATATATATACACACACACTCACCACATTCCAGACCCTGAGAAAAAAAAACAGATATAAATATATACACACTCACCACATTCCAGACCCTGAATAAAAAAAAAATATATATACACACACTCACCACGTTCCAGACCCTGAGGAAAAAAAATATATATATATACACACACTCACCACATTCCAGACACTGAGAAAAAAAAAATATATATATATACAATCACCAAATTCCAGACCCTGAGAAAAAAAATATATATATACACACACTCACCACATTCCCGACCCTGAGAAAAAAAAAATATATATTTACACACACACTCACCACATTCCAGACCCTGAGAAAAAAAAATATATATATAAACACTCACCACATTCCAGACTTTGAGAAAAAAAAATATATATATATATACACACTCACCACATTCCAGACCGAGAAAAAAAACTATATATAGACACACACTTACCACATTCCAGACCCTCAGAAAAATATATATATATATACACACACTCACCACATTCCAGACCCTGAGAAAAAAAATATATATAAAAATATACACACTCACCACATTCCAGACACTGAGAAAAAATATATATATATACACACACACTCACCACATTCCAGATCCTCAGAAACAAAATATATATACATATACACACACTCACCACATTCCAGACCCTGAGAAAAAAATATATATATATATACACACTCACCACATTCCTGACCCTGAGAAAAATATATATATACACACACTCACCACATTCCAGACCCTGAAAAAATAAAATATATATATATATATATACACACACTCACCACATTCCAGACACCGAGAAGAAAAAAATATATATATCCACACACTCACCACATTCCAGACCCTGAGAAAAAAAAATATATATATATACACACACTCAGCACATTCCAGACCCTGAGAAAAAAATATATATATATACATACACACTCACCACATTCCAGATCCTCAGAAACAAAATATATATACATATACACACACTCACCACATTCCAGACCCTGAGAAAAAAAAATATATATATATACACACTCACCACATTCCAGACCCTGAGAAAAAAAAATATATATATATACACACTCACCACATTCCTGACCCTGAGAAAAATATATATATACACACACTCACCACATTCCAGACCCTGAAAAAATAAAATATATATATATATATACACACACTCACCACATTCCAGACACCGAGAAGAAAAAAATATATATATCCACACACTCACCACATTCCAGACACTGAGAAAAAAAAATATGTATATACACACACTCACCACATTCCAGACCCTGAGAAAAAAAAAAAAAAAATATATATATAGATATATACACACTCACCACATTCCAGAGCCTGAGAAAAAAATATATATATACACACACTCACCACATTCCAGACACTGAGAAAAATATATATATATATATACACACACTCACCACATTCCAGACCCTGAGAAAAATATATATATATATATACACACACTCACCACATTCCCGACCCTGAGAAAAAAAAAATATATATTTACACACACACTCACCACATTCCAGACCCTGAGAAAAAAAATATATATATATAAACACTCACCACATTCCAGACCCTGAGAAAAAAATATATATATATACACACTCACCACATTCCAGACCGAGAAAAAAAACTATATATAGACACACACTTACCACATTCCAGACCCTCAGAAAAATATATATATATATACACACACTCAGCACATTCCAGACCCTGAGAAAAAAAAATGTGTATATATATATATATATATATATATATATATATATACTCACACACCACATTCCAGACCCTGAGAAAAAAAATATATATAAAAATATACACACTCACCACATTCCAGACCCTGAGAAAAAAAAAAATATATATACACACTCACCACATTCCAGACACTGAGAAAAAAAATATATATATATACACACACACTCACCACATTCCAGATCCTCAGAAACAAAATATATATACATATACACACACTCACCACATTCCAGACCCTGAGAAAAAAATATATATATATATACACACTCACCACATTCCTGACCCTGAGAAAAATATATATATACACACACTCACCACATTCCAGACCCTGAAAAAATAAAATATATATATATATACACACACTCACCACATTCCAGACACCGAGAAGAAAAAAATATATATATCCACACACTCACCACATTCCAGACCCTGAGAAAAAAAAAAATATATATATACACACACTCAGCACATTCCAGACCCTGAGAAAAAAAAATATATATATACACACACTCACCACATTCCAGACCATGAGAAAAAAATAATATATATATATACACACTCACCACATTCCAGAGCCTGAGAAAAAAAAAAAATATATATATATACACAGACTCACCACATTCCAGAGCCTGAGAAAAAAAAAATATATATATATATACACACACTCACCACATTCCAGACGCTGAAAAAAAAATATATATACACACACTCACCACATTCCAGACACTGAGAAAAAAAAATATATATATATACACACACTCAGCACATTCCAGACCCTGAGAAAAAAATATATATATATATATGCACACTCACCACATTCCAGAGCCTGAGAAAGAAAAACATATATAAAAATATACACACTCACCACATTCCAGACACTGAGAAAAAATATATATATATATATGCACAGACTCACCACATTCCAGACACTGAGAAAAAAATATATATATATATACACACACACTCACCACATTCCAGACCCTGAGAAAAAAAAAATATACATATACTCACTCACCACATTCCAGACCCTGAGTAAAAAAATAAATAGATATATATATGTACACACACACACTCACCAAATTCCAGACCCTGAGAAAAAAAAGTATATATATATATACACACACTCACCACATTCCAGACCCTGAGAAAAAAAAAATATATATATATATACACACTCACCACAATCCAGACCCTGAGAAAAAAAAATATATATATATACACACTCATCACATTCCAGACCCTGAGAAAAAAATATATATATATGCACACACTCACCACATTCCAGACCCTGAGAAAAAAAAATATATATAAACACACACTCACCTCATTCCAGACCCTGAGAAAAAAAAATATATATAGACACACACTCACCACATTCCAGACACTGAGAAAAAAAGAATATATATATATATATATATATACACACACTCACCACTTTCCAGACCCTGAGAAAAAAAAATATATATATACACACTCACCACATTCCGGACAACGAGAAAAAAAAATATATATATCCACACACTCACCACATTCCAGACCCTGAGAAAAAAATATATGTTTACACACACTCACCACATTCCAGACACCGAGAAAAAAATATATATATATCCACACACTCACCACATTCCAGACCCTGAGAAAAAAAAATAATATATATATATATACATACACACACTCACCACATTCCAGACCCTGAGAAAAAAAAATATATATATACACACTCACCACATTCCAGACACTGAGAAAAAATATATATATATATACACACACACTCACCACATTCCAGATCCTCAGAAACAAAATATATATACATATACACACACTCACCACATTCCAGACCCTGAGAAAAAAATATATATATATATACACACTCACCACATTCCTGACCCTGAGAAAAATATATATATACACACACTCACCACATTCCAGACCCTGAAAAAATAAAATATATATATATATACACACACTCACCACATTCCAGACACCGAGAAGAAAAAAATATATATATCCACACACTCACCACATTCCAGACCCTGAGAAAAAAAAAAATATATATATACACGCACTCAGCACATTCCAGACACTGAGAAAAAAAAATATATATATACACACACTCACCACATTCCAGACCATGAGAAAAAAATAATATATATATATACACACTCACCACATTCCAGAGCCTGAGAAAAAAAAAATATATATATATATACACAGACTCACCACATTCCAGAGCCTGAGAAAAAAAATATATATATATATATACACACACTCAACACATTCCAGACCCTGAAAAAAATATATATATACACACACTCACCACATTCCAGACACTGAGAAAAAAAAATATATATATATACACACACTCAGCACATTCCAGACCCTGAGAAAAAAAAATATATATATATATGCACACTCACCACATTCCAGAGCCTGAGAAAGAAAAACATATATAAAAATATACACACTCACCACATTCCAGACACTGAGAAAAAAAAAATATATATATATACACAGACTCACCACATTCCAGACACTGAGAAAAAAAAATATATATATATACACACACACTCACAACATTCCAGACCCTGAGAAAAAAAAAATATACATATACTCACTCACCACATTCCAGACCCTGAGTAAAAAAATAAATAGATATATATATGTACACACACACACTCACCAAATTCCAGACCCTGAGAAAAAAAAGTATATATATATATACACACACTCACCACATTCCAGACCCTGAGAAAAAAAAAATATATATATATATACACACTCACCACAATCCAGACCCTGAGAAAAAAATATATATATATATACACACTCATCACATTCCAGACCCTGAGAAAAAAATATATATATATGCACACACTCACCACATTCCAGACCCTGAGAAAAAAAAATATATATAAACACACACTCACCTCATTCCAGACCCTGAGAAAAAAAAATATATATAGACACACACTCACCACATTCCAGACACTGAGAAAAAAAGAATATATATATATATATATATATACACACTCACCACTTTCCAGACCCTGAGAAAAAAAAATATATATGTACACACTCACCACATTCCGGACAACGAGAAAAAAAAATATATATATCCACACACTCACCACATTCCAGACCCTGAGAAAAAAATATATGTATACACACACTCACCACATTCCAGACACCGAGAAAAATATATATATATATCCACACACTCACCACATTCCAGACCCTGAGAAAAAAAAATAATATATATATATACATACACACACTCACCACATTCCAGACCATGAGAAAAAAATATATACATATACACACACACTCACCTCATTCCAGACCCTGAGAAAAAAAATATATATAAACACACACTCACCTCATTCCAGACCCTGAGAGAAAAAAAATATATATAGACACACACCAAATTCCAGACCCTGAGAAAAAAAAAATATATATACACACACTCACCACATTCCCGACCCTGAGGAAAAAAAATATATATTTACGCACACACTCACCACATTCCAGACACTGAGAAAAAAAAAAATATATATATACACACACTCAGAACATTCCAGACCCTGAGAAAAAAAAAAATATATATATATGCACACTCACCACATTCCAGACACTGAGAAAAAAAAATATATATATATACACTCACCAAATTCCAGACCCTGAGAAAAAAAATATATATATACACACACTCACCACATTCCCGACACTGAGAAAAAAAAAATATATATTTACACACACACTCACCACATTCCAGACCCTGAGAAAAAAAAAATATATATAAACACTCACCACATTCCAGACCCTGAGAAAAAAATATATATATATATACACACTCACCACATTCCAGACCGAGAAAAAAAACTATATATAGACACACACTTACCACATTCCAGACCCTCAGAAAAATATATATATATATACACACACTCAGCACATTCCAGACCCTGAGAAAAAAAAATGTGTATATATATATATATATATATATATACTCACACACCACATTCCAGACCCTGAGAAAAAAAATATATATAAAAATATACACACTCAGCACATTCCAGACACTGAGAAAAAAAAATATATATATATACACACACTCACCACATTCCAGACCCTGAGAAAAAAAAAAATATATATATATATATACACACTCACCAAATTCCAGAGCCTGAGAAAAAAAAAATATATATATATATACACACACCAAATTCCAGACCCTGAGAAAAAAAAAATATATATACACACTCACCACATTCCAGACCCTGAGAAAAAAATATATACATACACACACACCCACCACATTCCAGACCCTGAGAAAAAAAAATATATATTTACACACACACTCACCACATTCCAGACCCTGAGAAAAAAATATATATATATACACACTCACCACATTCCAGACCCTGAGAAAAAAATATATATATATACACACACTCACCACAGTCCAGACCCTGTGAAAGAAAATATATATATATATATATACGCACACACCACATTCCAGACCCTGAGAAAAAAAAATATATATATATATGAATGTGTGTGTATATATATATATATATTTTTTTTCTCAGGGTCTGGAATGTGGTGAGTGTGTGTATATATATATACACATTCCAGACACTGTGAAAAAAAAAATCTATATACACACACTCACCACATTCCAGACCGAGAAAAAAAAAATATATATATACACACACACTCACCACATTCCAGACCCTGAGAAAAAAAAACAGATATAAATATATACACACTCACCACATTCCAGACCCTGAATAAAAAAAATATATATATACACACACTCACCACATTCCAGACCCTGAGGAAAAAAAATATATATATATACACACACTCACCACATTCCAGACACTGAGAAAAAAAATATATATATATAGACACTCACCAAATTCCAGACCCTGAGAAAAAAAATATATATATACACACACTCACCACATTCCCGACCCTGAGAAAAAAAAATATATATTTACACACACACTCACCACATTCCAGACCCTGAGAAAAAAAAATATATATATAAACACTCACCACATTCCAGACCCTGAGAAAAAAAAATATATATATATACACACACTCAGCACATTCCAGACCCTGAGAAAAAAAAATGTGTATATATATATATATATACTCACACACCACATTCCAGACCCTGAGAAAAAAAAAATATATAAAAATATACACACTCACCACATTCCAGACCCTGAGAAAAAAAAATATATATATACACACTCACCACATTCCAGACACTGAGAAAAAATATATATATATACACACACACTCACCACATTCCAGATCCTCAGAAACAAAATATATATACATATACACACACTCACCACATTCCAGACCCTGAGAAAAAAATATATATATATATACACACTCACCACATTCCTGACCCTGAGAAAAATATATATATACACACACTCACCACATTCCAGACCCTGAAAAAATAAAATATATATATATATATATATACACACACTCACCACATTCCAGACACCGAGAAGAAAAAAATATATATATCCACACACTCACCACATTCCAGACCCTGAGAAAAAAAAATATATATATATACACACACTCAGCACATTCCAGACCCTGAGAAAAAAATATATATATATACACACACACTCACCACATTCCAGATCCTCAGAAACAAAATATATATACATATACACACACTCACCACATTCCAGACCCTGAGAAAAAAATATATATATATATACACACTCACCACATTCCTGACCCTGAGAAAAATATATATATACACACACTCACCACATTCCAGACCCTGAAAAAATAAAATATATATATATATATACACACACTCACCACATTCCAGACACCGAGAAGAAAAAAATATATATATCCACACACTCACCACATTCCAGACACTGAGAAAAAAAAATATGTATATACACACACTCACCACATTCCAGACCCTGAGAAAAAAAAATATATATATATATATATATATACACACTCACCACATTCCAGAGCCTGAGAAAAAAATATATATATACACACACTCACCACATTCCAGACACTGAGAAAAATATATATATATATACACACACTCACCACATTCCAGACCCTGAGAAAAATATATATATATATATACACACACTCACCACATTCCCGACCCTGAGAAAAAAAAAATATATATTTACACACACACTCACCACATTCCAGACCCTGAGAAAAAAAATATATATATATAAACACTCACCACATTCCAGACCCTGAGAAAAAAATATATATATATACACACTCACCACATTCCAGACCGAGAAAAAAAACTATATATAGACACACACTTACCACATTCCAGACCCTCAGAAAAATAAATATATATATACACACACTCAGCACATTCCAGACCCTGAGAAAAAAAAATGTGTATATATATATATATATATATATACTCACACACCACATTCCAGACCCTGAGAAAAAAAATATATATAAAAATATACACACTCACCACATTCCAGACTCTGAGAAAAAAAAAATATATATACACACTCACCACATTCCAGACACTGAGAAAAAAAAAATATATATATACACACACACTCACCACATTCCAGATCCTCAGAAACAAAATATATATACATATACACACACTCACCACATTCCAGACCCTGAGAAAAAAATATATATATATATACACACTCACCACATTCCTGACCCTGAGAAAAATATATATATACACACACTCACCACATTCCAGACCCTGAAAAAATAAAATATATATATATATATATACACACACTCACCACATTCCAGACACCGAGAAGAAAAAAATATATATATCCACACACTCACCACATTCCAGACCCTGAGAAAAAAAAATATATATATATACACACACTCAGCACATTCCAGACCCTGAGAAAAAAAAATATATATATACACACACTCACCACATTCCAGACCATGAGAAAAAAATAATATATATATATACACACTCACCACATTCCAGAGCCTGAGAAAAAAAAATATATATATATATACACAGACTCACCACATTCCAGAGCCTGAGAAAAAAAAAAATATATATATATACACACACTCACCACATTCCAGACCCTGAAAAAAAAATATATATACACACACTCACCACATTCCAGACACTGAGAAAAAAAAATATATATATATACACACACTCAGCACATTCCAGACCCTGAGAAAAAAATATATATATATATATGCACACTCACCACATTCCAGAGCCTGAGAAAGAAAAACATATATAAAAATATACACACTCACCACATTCCAGACACTGAGAAAAAAAATATATATATATATACACAGACTCACCACATTCCAGACACTGAGAAAAAAAAATATATATATATACACACACACTCACCACATTCCAGACCCTGAGAAAAAAAAAATATACATATACTCACTCACCACATTCCAGACCCTGAGTAAAAAAATAAATAGATATATATATGTACACACACACACTCACCAAATTCCAGACCCTGAGAAAAAAAAGTATATATATATATACACACACTCACCACATTCCAGACCCTGAGAAAAAAAAATATATATATATATACACACTCACCACAATCCAGACCCTGAGAAAAAAAATATATATATATACACACTCATCACATTCCAGACCCTGAGAAAAAAATATATATATATGCACACACTCACCACATTCCAGACCCTGAGAAAAAAAAATATATATAAACACACACTCACCTCATTCCAGACCCTGAGAAAAAAAAATATATATAGACACACACTCACCACATTCCAGACACTGAGAAAAAAAGAATATATATATATATATATATATATACACACTCACCACTTTCCAGACCCTGAGAAAAAAAAATATATATATACACACTCACCACATTCCGGACACCGAGAAAAAAAAATATATATATCCACACACTCACCACATTCCAGACCCTGAGAAAAAAATATATGTATACACACACTCACCACATTCCAGACACCGAGAAAAATATATATATATATCCACACACTCACCACATTCCAGACCCTGTGAAAAAAAAATAATATATATATATACATACACACACTCACCACATTCCAGACCATGAGAAAAAAATATATACATATACACACACACTCACCTCATTCCAGACCCTGAGAAAAAAAATATATATAAACACACACTCACCTCATTCCAGACCCTGAGAGAAAAAAAATATATATAGACACACACCAAATTCCAGACCCTGAGAAAAAAAAAATATATATACACACACTCACCACATTCCCGACCCTGAGGAAAAAAAATATATATTTACGCACACACTCACCACATTCCAGACACTGAGAAAAATATATATATATATATACACACACTCAGCACATTCCAGACCCTGAGAAAAAAAAAATATATATATATGCACACTCACCACATTCCAGAGCCTGAGAAAGAAAAACATATATAAAAATATACACACTCACCACATTCCAGACACTGAGAAAAAAAAAATATATATATACACAGACTCACCACATTCCAGACACTGAGAAAAAAAAACAGATATAAATATATACACACTCACCACATTCCAGACCCTGAATAAAAAAAAATATATATATACACACACTCAGCACATTCCAGACCCTGAGAAAAAAAAATGTGTATATATATATATATACACACACACCACATTCCAGACCCTGAGAAAAAAAATATATATAAAAATATACACACTCACCACATTCCAGACCCTGAGAAAAAAAATATATATATATACACACTCACCACATTCCAGACACTGAGAAAAAAAAAATATATATATACACACACACTCACCACATTCCAGATCCTCAGAAACAAAATATATACACATATACACACACTCACCACATTCCAGACCCTGAGAAAAAAAAATATATATATATACACACTCACCACATTCCTGACCCTGAGAAAAATATATATATACACACACTCACCACATTCCAGACCCTGAAAAAATAAAATATATATATATATACACACACACTCACCACATTCCAGACACCGAGAAGAAAAAAATATATATATCCACACACTCACCACATTCCAGACCCTGAGAAAAAAAAAATATATATATATACACACACGCAGCACATTCCAGACCCTGAGAAAAAAAAATATATATATGCACACACTCACCACATTCCAGACCATGAGAAAAAAATAATATATATATATATACACACTCACCACATTCCAGAGCCTGAGGAAAAAAAAAAAATATATATATATACACAGACTCACCACATTCCAGAGCCTGAGAAAAAAAAAAAAAATATATATATATATACACACACTCACCACATTCCAGACCCTGAAAAAAAATATATATACACACACTCACCACATTCCAGACACTGAGAAAAAAAAAATATATATATACACACACTCACCACATTCCAGACCATGAGAAAAAAAAATATATATATATATGCACACTCACCACATTCCAGAGCCTGAGAAAGAAAAACATATATAAAAATATACACACTCACCACATTCCAGACACTGAGAAAAAAAAAATATATATATATATACACAGACTCACCACATTCCAGACACTGAGAAAAAAAAATATATATATATACACACACTCACCACATTCCAGACCCTGAGAAAAAAAAAATATACATATACTCACTCACCACATTCCAGACCCTGAGTAAAAAAATAAATAGATATATATATGTACACACACACACTCACCAAATTCCAGACCCTGAGAAAAAAAAGTATATATATATACACACACTCACCACATTCCAGACCCTGAGAAAAAAAAAAATATATATATATACACACTCACCACAATCCAGACCCTGAGAAAATAAAAATATATATATTCACACTCATCACATTCCAGACCCTGAGAAAAAAAAATATATATATGCACACACTCACCACATTCCAGACCCTGAGAAAAAAAAATATATATAAACACACACTCACCTCATTCCAGACCCTGAGAAAAAAAAAATATACATAGACACACACTCACCACATTCCAGACACTGAGAAAAAAAAAATATATATATATATATATATACACACTCACCACATTCCAGAGCCTGAGAAAAAAAAATATATATATATATACACACACTCACCACATTCCAGACCCTGAAAAAAATATATAGATACACACTCACCACATTCCAGACCCTGAGAAAAAAAAAAATATATATATACACACACTCACCACATTCCAGACCCTGAAAAAAATATATAGATACACACTCACCACATTCCAGACCCTGAGAAAAAAAATATATATACACACACCCACCACATACCAGACCCTGAGAAAAAAAAAATATATATATATACACACTCACCACATTCCAGAGCCTGAGGAAAAAAATATATATATATACACAAACACCACATTCCAGACCGAGAAAAAAAAACATATATAAAAATATACACTCACCACATTCCAGACACCGAGAAGAAAAAAATATATATATCCACACACTCACCACATTCCAGACCCTGAGAAAAAAAAATATATATATATACACACACTCAGCACATTCCAGACCCTGAGAAAAAAATATATATATATACACACACACTCACCACATTCCAGATCCTCAGAAACAAAATATATATACATATACACACACTCACCACATTCCAGACCCTGAGAAAAAAAAATATATATATATACACACTCACCACATTCCAGACCCTGAGAAAAAAAAATATATATATATACACACTCACCACATTCCTGACCCTGAGAAAAATATATATATACACACACTCACCACATTCCAGACCCTGAAAAAATAAAATATATATATATATATACACACACTCACCACATTCCAGACACCGAGAAGAAAAAAATATATATATCCACACACTCACCACATTCCAGACACTGAGAAAAAAAAATATGTATATACACACACTCACCACATTCCAGACCCTGAGAAAAAAAAAAAATATATATATATATATATATATACACACTCACCACATTCCAGAGCCTGAGAAAAAAATATATATATACACACACTCACCACATTCCAGACACTGAGAAAAATATATATATATATATACACACACTCACCACATTCCAGACCCTGAGAAAAATATATATATATATATACACACACTCACCACATTCCCGACCCTGAGAAAAAAAAAATATATATTTACACACACACTCACCACATTCCAGACCCTGAGAAAAAAAATATATATATATAAACACTCACCACATTCCAGACCCTGAGAAAAAAATATATATATATACACACTCACCACATTCCAGACCGAGAAAAAAAACTATATATAGACACACACTTACCACATTCCAGACCCTCAGAAAAATATATATATATATACACACACTCAGCACATTCCAGACCCTGAGAAAAAAAACAGATATAAATATATACACACTCACCACATTCCAGACCCTGAATAAAAAAAAAAATATATATACACATACTCACCACATTCCAGACCCTGAGGAAAAAAAAATATATATATACACACACTCACCACATTCCAGACACTGAGAAAAAAAAATATATATATATACACTCACCAAATTCCAGACCCTGAGAAAAAAAATATATATATACACACACTCACCACATTCCCGACACTGAGAACAAAAATATATATATTTACACACACACTCACCACATTCCAGACCCTGAGAAAAAAAATATATATATACACACTCACCACATTCCAGACCGAGAAAAAAAACTATATATAGACACACACTTACCACATTCCAGACCCTCAGAAAAATATATATATATATACACACACTCAGCACATTCCAGACCCTGAGAAAAAAAAATGTGTATATATATATATATATATATACTCACACACCACATTCCAGACCCTGAGAAAAAAAATATATATAAAAATATACACACTCACCACATACCCGACCCTGAGGAAAAAAAAATATATATTTACACACACACTCACCACATTCCAGACCCTGAGAAAAAAATATATATATATACACACTCACCACATTCCAGACCCTGAGAAAAAAATATATATATATACACACACTCACCACAGTCCAGACCCTGTGAAAGAAAATATATATATATATATATACGCACACACCACATTCCAGACCCTGAGAAAAAAAAAATATATATATATATGAATGTGTGTGTATATATATATATATATTTTTTTCTCAGGGTCTGGAATGTGGTGAGTGTGTGTATATATATATACACATTCCAGACACTGTGGAAAAAAAAAATCTATATACACACACTCACCACATTCCAGACCGAGAAAAAAAAAATATATATATACACACACACTCACCACATTCCAGACCCTGAGAAAAAAAAACAGATATAAATATATACACACTCACCACATTCCAGACCCTGAATAAAAAAAAAATATATATACACACACTCACCACGTTCCAGACCCTGAGGAAAAAAAATATATATATATACACACACTCACCACATTCCAGACACTGAGAAAAAAAAAATATATATATATACAATCACCAAATTCCAGACCCTGAGAAAAAAAATATATATATACACACACTCACCACATTCCCGACCCTGAGAAAAAAAAAATATATATTTACACACACACTCACCACATTCCAGACCCTGAGAAAAAAAAATATATATATAAACACTCACCACATTCCAGACCCTGAGAAAAAAAAATATATATATATATACACACTCACCACATTCCAGACCGAGAAAAAAAACTATATATAGACACACACTTACCACATTCCAGACCCTCAGAAAAATATATATATATATACACACACTCACCACATTCCAGACCCTGAGAAAAAAAATATATATAAAAATATACACACTCACCACATTCCAGACACTGAGAAAAAATATATATATATACACACACACTCACCACATTCCAGATCCTCAGAAACAAAATATATATACATATACACACACTCACCACATTCCAGACCCTGAGAAAAAAATATATATATATATACACACTCACCACATTCCTGACCCTGAGAAAAATATATATATACACACACTCACCACATTCCAGACCCTGAAAAAATAAAATATATATATATATATATACACACACTCACCACATTCCAGACACCGAGAAGAAAAAAATATATATATCCACACACTCACCACATTCCAGACCCTGAGAAAAAAAAATATATATATATACACACACTCAGCACATTCCAGACCCTGAGAAAAAAAAATATATATATACACACACACTCACCACATTCCAGATCCTCAGAAACAAAATATATATACATATACACACACTCACCACATTCCAGACACCGAGAAGAAAAAAATATATATATCCACACACTCACCACATTCCAGACACTGAGAAAAAAAAATATGTATATACACACACTCACCACATTCCAGACCCTGAGAAAAAAAAAATATATATATATATATATATATATATACACACTCACCACATTCCAGAGCCTGAGAAAAAAATATATATATACACACACTCACCACATTCCAGACACTGAGAAAAATATATATATATATATACACACACTCACCACATTCCAGACCCTGAGAAAAATATATATATATATATACACACACTCACCACATTCCCGACCCTGAGAAAAAAAAAATATATATTTACACACACACTCACCACATTCCAGACCCTGAGAAAAAAAATATATATATATAAACACTCACCACATTCCAGACCCTGAGAAAAAAATATATATATATACACACTCACCACATTCCAGACCGAGAAAAAAAACTATATATAGACACACACTTACCACATTCCAGACCCTCAGAAAAATATATATATATATACACACACTCAGCACATTCCAGACCCTGAGAAAAAAAAATGTGTATATATATATATATATATATATATATATATACTCACACACCACATTCCAGACCCTGAGAAAAAAAATATATATAAAAATATACACACTCACCACATTCCAGACCCTGAGAAAAAAAAAAATATATATACACACTCACCACATTCCAGACACTGAGAAAAAAAATATATATATATACACACACACTCACCACATTCCAGATCCTCAGAAACAAAATATATATACATATACACACACTCACCACATTCCAGACCCTGAGAAAAAAATATATATATATATACACACTCACCACATTCCTGACCCTGAGAAAAATATATATATACACACACTCACCACATTCCAGACCCTGAAAAAATAAAATATATATATATATACACACACTCACCACATTCCAGACACCGAGAAGAAAAAAATATATATATCCACACACTCACCACATTCCAGACCCTGAGAAAAAAAAAAATATATATATACACACACTCAGCACATTCCAGACCCTGAGAAAAAAAAATATATATATACACACACTCACCACATTCCAGACCATGAGAAAAAAATAATATATATATATACACACTCACCACATTCCAGAGCCTGAGAAAAAAAAAATATATATATATATACACAGACTCACCACATTCCAGAGCCTGAGAAAAAAAAAATATATATATATATACACACACTCACCACATTCCAGACCCTGAAAAAAATATATATATACACACACTCACCACATTCCAGACACTGAGAAAAAAAAATATATATATATACACACACTCAGCACATTCCAGACCCTGAGAAAAAAAAATATATATATATATGCACACTCACCACATTCCAGAGCCTGAGAAAGAAAAACATATATAAAAATATACACACTCACCACATTCCAGACACTGAGAAAAAATATATATATATATATACACAGACTCACCACATTCCAGACACTGAGAAAAAAATATATATATATACACACACACTCACCACATTCCAGACCCTGAGAAAAAAAAAATATACATATACTCACTCACCACATTCCAGACCCTGAGTAAAAAAATAAATAGATATATATATGTACACACACACACTCACCAAATTCCAGACCCTGAGAAAAAAAAGTATATATATATATACACACACTCACCACATTCCAGACCCTGAGAAAAAAAAAAAATATATATATATACACACTCACCACAATCCAGACCCTGAGAAAAAAAAATATATATATATACACACTCATCACATTCCAGACCCTGAGAAAAAAATATATATATATGCACACACTCACCACATTCCAGACCCTGAGAAAAAAAAATATATATAAACACACACTCACCTCATTCCAGACCCTGAGAAAAAAAATATATATAGACACACACTCACCACATTCCAGACACTGAGAAAAAAAGAATATATATATATATATATATACACACACTCACCACTTTCCAGACCCTGAGAAAAAAAAATATATATATACACACTCACCACATTCCGGACAACGAGAAAAAAAAATATATATATCCACACACTCACCACATTCCAGACCCTGAGAAAAAAATATATGTTTACACACACTCACCACATTCCAGACACCGAGAAAAATATATATATATATCCACACACTCACCACATTCCAGACCCTGAGAAAAAAAAATAATATATATATATACATACACACACTCACCACATTCCAGACCCTGAGAAAAAAAAAAATATATATACACACTCACCACATTCCAGACACTGAGAAAAAATATATATATATATACACACACACTCACCACATTCCAGATCCTCAGAAACAAAATATATATACATATACACACACTCACCACATTCCAGACCCTGAGAAAAAAATATATATATATATACACACTCACCACATTCCTGACCCTGAGAAAAATATATATATACACACACTCACCACATTCCAGACCCTGAAAAAATAAAATATATATATATATACACACACTCACCACATTCCAGACACCGAGAAGAAAAAAATATATATATCCACACACTCACCACATTCCAGACCCTGAGAAAAAAAAAAATATATATATACACGCACTCAGCACATTCCAGACACTGAGAAAAAAAAATATATATATACACACACTCACCACATTCCAGACCATGAGAAAAAAATAATATAGATATATACACACTCACCACATTCCAGAGCCTGAGAAAAAAAAAATATATATATATATACACAGACTCACCACATTCCAGAGCCTGAGAAAAAAAAAATATATATATATATACACACACTCACCACATTCCAGACCCTGAAAAAAAAATATATATACACACACTCACCACATTCCAGACACTGAGAAAAAAAAATATATATATATACACACACTCAGCACATTCCAGACCCTGAGAAAAAAATATATATATATATATGCACACTCACCACATTCCAGAGCCTGAGAAAGAAAAACATATATAAAAATATACACACTCACCACATTCCAGACACTGAGAAAAAAAAAATATATATATATACACAGACTCACCACATTCCAGACACTGAGAAAAAAAAATATATATATATACACACACACTCACCACATTCCAGACCCTGAGAAAAAAAAAATATACATATACTCACTCACCACATTCCAGACCCTGAGTAAAAAAATAAATAGATATATATATGTACACACACACACTCACCAAATTCCAGACCGTGAGAAAAAAAAGTATATATATATATACACACACTCACCACATTCCAGACCCTGAGAAAAAAAAAATATATATATATATACACACTCACCACAATCCAGACCCTGAGAAAAAAATATATATATATATACACACTCATCACATTCCAGACCCTGAGAAAAAAATATATATATATGCACACACTCACCACATTCCAGACCCTGAGAAAAAAAAATATATATAAACACACACTCACCTCATTCCAGACCCTGAGAAAAAAAAATATATATAGACACACACTCACCACATTCCAGACACTGAGAAAAAAAGAATATATATATATATATATATATACACACTCACCACTTTCCAGACCCTGAGAAAAAAAAATATATATATACACACTCACCACATTCCGGACAACGAGAAAAAAAAATATATATATCCACACACTCACCACATTCCAGACCCTGAGAAAAAAATATATGTATACACACACTCACCACATTCCAGACACCGAGAAAAATATATATATATATCCACACACTCACCACATTCCAGACCCTGAGAAAAAAAAATAATATATATATATACATACACACACTCACCACATTCCAGACCATGAGAAAAAAATATATACATATACACACACACTCACCTCATTCCAGACCCTGAGAAAAAAAATATATATAAACACACACTCACCTCATTCCAGACCCTGAGAGAAAAAAAATATATATAGACACACACCAAATTCCAGACCCTGAGAAAAAAAAAATATATATACACACACTCACCACATTCCCGACCCTGAGGAAAAAAAATATATATTTACGCACACACTCACCACATTCCAGACACTGAGAAAAAAAAATATATATATATAGACACACTCAGAACATTCCAGACCCTGAGAAAAAAAAAAATATATATATATGCACACTCACCACATTCCAGACACTGAGAAAAAAAAATATATATATATACACTCACCAAACTCCAGACCCTGAGAAAAAAAATATATATATACACACACTCACCACATTCCCGACACTGAGAAAAAAAAAATATATATTTACACACACACTCACCACATTCCAGACCCTGAGAAAAAAAAAATATATATAAACACTCACCACATTCCAGACCCTGAGAAAAAAATATATATATATATACACACTCACCACATTCCAGACCGAGAAAAAAAACTATATATAGACACACACTTACCACATTCCAGACCCTCAGAAAAATATATATATATACACACACTCAGCACATTCCAGACCCTGAGAAAAAAAAATGTGTATATATATATATATATATATATACTCACACACCACATTCCAGACCCTGAGAAAAAAAATATATATAAAAATATACACACTCAGCACATTCCAGACACTGAGAAAAAAAAAAATATATATATACACACACTCACCACATTCCAGACCCTGAGAAAAAAAAAAATATATATATATATATACACACTCACCAAATACCAGAGCCTGAGAAAAAAAAAATATATATATATATACACACACCAAATTCCAGACCCTGAGAAAAAAAAAATATATATACACACTCACCACATTCCAGACCCTGAGAAAAAAATATATACATACACACACACCCACCACATTCCAGACCCTGAGAAAAAAAAATATATATTTACACACACACTCACCACATTCCAGACCCTGAGAAAAAAATATATATATATACACACTCACCACATTCCAGACCCTGAGAAAAAAAAATATATATATACACACACTCACCACAGTCCAGACCCTGTGAAAGAAAATATATATATATATATATACGCACACACCACATTCCAGACCCTGAGAAAAAAAAAAATATATATATATGAATGTGTGTGTATATATATATATATATTTTTTTTCTCAGGGTCTGGAATGTGGTGAGTGTGTGTATATATATATACACATTCCAGACACTGTGAAAAAAAAAATCTATATACACACACTCACCACATTCCAGACCGAGAAAAAAAAAATATATATATACACACACACTCACCACATTCCAGACCCTGAGAAAAAAAAACAGATATAAATATATACACACTCACCACATTCCAGACCCTGAATAAAAAAAAAATATATATACACACACTCACCACATTCCAGACCCTGAGGAAAAAAAATATATATATATACACACACTCACCACATTCCAGACACTGAGAAAAAAAAAATATATATATAGACACTCACCAAATTCCAGACCCTGAGAAAAAAATATATATATACACACACTCACCACATTCCCGACCCTGAGAAAAAAAAATATATATTTACACACACACTCACCACATTCCAGACCCTGAGAAAAAAAAATATATATATAAACACTCACCACATTCCAGACCCTGAGAAAAAAATATATATATATATACACACACTCAGCACATTCCAGACCCTGAGAAAAAAAAATGTGTATATATATATATATATACTCACACACCACATTCCAGACCCTGAGAAAAAAAAAATATATAAAAATATACACACTCACCACATTCCAGACCCTGAGAAAAAAAAATATATATATACACACTCACCACATTCCAGACACTGAGAAAAAATGTATATATATACACACACACTCACCACATTCCAGATCCTCAGAAACAAAATATATATACATATACACACACTCACCACATTCCAGACCCTGAGAAAAAAATATATATATATATACACACTCACCACATTCCTGACCCTGAGAAAAATATATATATACACACACTCACCACATTCCAGACCCTGAAAAAATAAAATATATATATATATATATATACACACACTCACCACATTCCAGACACCGAGAAGAAAAAAATATATATATCCACACACTCACCACATTCCAGACCCTGAGAAAAAAAAATATATATATATACAGACACTCAGCACATTCCAGACCCTGAGAAAAAAATATATATATATACACACACACTCACCACATTCCAGATCCTCAGAAACAAAATATATATACATATACACACACTCACCACATTCCAGACCCTGAGAAAAAAAAATATATATATATACACACTCACCACATTCCTGACCCTGAGAAAAATATATATATACACACACTCACCACATTCCAGACCCTGAAAAAATAAAATATATATATATATATACACACACTCACCACATTCCAGACACCGAGAAGAAAAAAATATATATATCCACACACTCACCACATTCCAGACACTGAGAAAAAAAAATATGTATATACACACACTCACCACATTCCAGACCCTGAGAAAAAAAAAAATATATATATATATATATATACACACTCACCACATTCCAGAGCCTGAGAAAAAAATATATATATACACACACTCACCACATTCCAGACACTGAGAAAAATATATATATATATACACACACTCACCACATTCCAGACCCTGAGAAAAATATATATATATATATACACACACTCACCACATTCCCGACCCTGAGAAAAAAAAAATATATATTTACACACACACTCACCACATTCCAGACCCTGAGAAAAAAAATATATATATATAAACACTCACCACATTCCAGACCCTGAGAAAAAAATATATATATATACACACTCACCACATTCCAGACCGAGAAAAAAAACTATATATAGACACACACTTACCACATTCCAGACCCTCAGAAAAATAAATATATATATACACACACTCAGCACATTCCAGACCCTGAGAAAAAAAAATGTGTATATATATATATATATATATATACTCACACACCACATTCCAGACCCTGAGAAAAAAAATATATATAAAAATATACACACTCACCACATTCCAGACTCTGAGAAAAAAAAAATATATATACACACTCACCACATTCCAGACACTGAGAAAAAAAATATATATATATACACACACACTCACCACATTCCAGATCCTCAGAAACAAAATATATATACATATACACACACTCACCACATTCCAGACCCTGAGAAAAAAATATATATATATATACACACTCACCACATTCCTGACCCTGAGAAAAATATATATATACACACACTCACCACATTCCAGACCCTGAAAAAATAAAATATATATATATATATATACACACACTCACCACATTCCAGACACCGAGAAGAAAAAAATATATATATCCACACACTCACCACATTCCAGACCCTGAGAAAAAAAAAAATATATATACACACACACTCAGCACATTCCAGACCCTGAGAAAAAAAAATATATATATACACACACTCACCACATTCCAGACCATGAGAAAAAAATAATATATATATATACACACTCACCACATTCCAGAGCCTGAGAAAAAAAAAATATATATATATATACACAGACTCACCACATTCCAGAGCCTGAGAAAAAAAAAATATATATATATATACACACACTCACCACATTCCAGACCCTGAAAAAAAAATATATATACACACACTCACCACATTCCAGACACTGAGAAAAAAAAAAATATATATATACACACACTCAGCACATTCCAGACCCTGAGAAAAAAATATATATATATATATGCACACTCACCACATTCCAGAGCCTGAGAAAGAAAAACATATATAAAAATATACACACTCACCACATTCCAGACACTGAGAAAAAAAATATATATATATATACACAGACTCACCACATTCCAGACACTGAGAAAAAAAAATATATATATATACACACACACTCACCACATTCCAGACCCTGAGAAAAAAAAAATATACATATACTCACTCACCACATTCCAGACCCTGAGTAAAAAAATAAATAGATATATATATGTACACACACACACTCACCAAATTCCAGACCCTGAGAAAAAAAAGTATATATATATATACACACACTCACCACATTCCAGACCCTGAGAAAAAAAAATATATATATATATACACACTCACCACAATCCAGACCCTGAGAAAAAAAAATATATATATATACACACTCATCACATTCCAGACCCTGAGAAAAAAATATATATATATGCACACACTCACCACATTCCAGACCCTGAGAAAAAAAAATATATATAAACACACACTCACCTCATTCCAGACCCTGAGAAAAAAAAATATATATAGACACACACTCACCACATTCCAGACACTGAGAAAAAAAGAATATATATATATATATATATATATATACACACTCACCACTTTCCAGACCCTGAGAAAAAAAAATATATATATACACACTCACCACATTCCGGACACCGAGAAAAAAAAATATATATATCCACACACTCACCACATTCCAGACCCTGAGAAAAAAATATATGTATACACACACTCACCACATTCCAGACACCGAGAAAAATATATATATATCCACACACTCACCACATTCCAGACCCTGTGAAAAAAAAATAATATATATATATACATACACACACTCACCACATTCCAGACCATGAGAAAAAAATATATACATATACACACACACTCACCTCATTCCAGACCCTGAGAAAAAAAATATATATAAACACACACTCACCTCATTCCAGACCCTGAGAGAAAAAAAATATATATAGACACACACCAAATTCCAGACCCTGAGAAAAAAAAAATATATATACACACACTCACCACATTCCCGACCCTGAGGAAAAAAAATATATATTTACGCACACACTCACCACATTCCAGACACTGAGAAAAATATATATATATATATACACACACTCAGCACATTCCAGACCCTGAGAAAAAAAAATATATATATATATGCACACTCACCACATTCCAGAGCCTGAGAAAGAAAAACATATATAAAAATATACACACTCACCACATTCCAGACACTGAGAAAAAAAAAAATATATATATACACAGACTCACCACATTCCAGACACTGAGAAAAAAAAACAGATATAAATATATACACACTCACCACATTCCAGACCCTGAATAAAAAAAAATATATATATACACACACTCAGCACATTCCAGACCCTGAGAAAAAAAAATGTGTATATATATATATATACACACACACCACATTCCAGACCCTGAGAAAAAAAATATATATAAAAATATACACACTCACCACATTCCAGACCCTGAGAAAAAAAATATATATATATACACACTCACCACATTCCAGACACTGAGAAAAAAAATATATATATATACACACACACTCACCACATTCCAGATCCTCAGAAACAAAATATATACACATATACACACACTCACCACATTCCAGACCCTGAGAAAAAAAAATATATATATATACACACTCACCACATTCCTGACCCTGAGAAAAATATATATATACACACACTCACCACATTCCAGACCCTGAAAAAATAAAATATATATATATATACACACACACTCACCACATTCCAGACACCGAGAAGAAAAAAATATATATATCCACACACTCACCACATTCCAGACCCTGAGAAAAAAAAAATATATATATATACACACACGCAGCACATTCCAGACCCTGAGAAAAAAAAATATATATATGCACACACTCACCACATTCCAGACCATGAGAAAAAAATAATATATATATATATACACACTCACCACATTCCAGAGCCTGAGGAAAAAAAAAAAATATATATATATACACAGACTCACCACATTCCAGAGCCTGAGAAAAAAAAAAAAAATATATATATATATACACACACTCACCACATTCCAGACCCTGAAAAAAATATATATACACACACTCACCACATTCCAGACACTGAGAAAAAAAAAATATATATATACACACACTCACCACATTCCAGACCATGAGAAAAAAAAAAATATATATATATGCACACTCACCACATTCCAGAGCCTGAGAAAGAAAAACATATATAAAAATATACACACTCACCACATTCCAGACACTGAGAAAAAAAAAATATATATATATATACACAGACTCACCACATTCCAGACACTGAGAAAAAAAAATATATATATATACACACACTCACCACATTCCAGACCCTGAGAAAAAAAAAATATGCATATACTCACTCACCACATTCCAGACCCTGAGTAAAAAAATAAATAGATATATATATGTACACACACACACTCACCAAATTCCAGACCCTGAGAAAAAAAAGTATATATATATACACACACTCACCACATTCCAGACCCTGAGAAAAAAAAAATATATATATATATACACACTCACCACAATCCAGACCCTGAGAAAATAAAAATATATATATTCACACTCATCACATTCCAGACCCTGAGAAAAAAAAATATATATATGCACACACTCACCACATTCCAGACCCTGAGAAAAAAAAATATATATAAACACACACTCACCTCATTCCAGACCCTGAGAAAAAAAAAATATACATAGACACACACTCACCACATTCCAGACACTGAGAAAAAAAGAATATATATATATATATATATACACACTCACCACTTTCCAGACCCTGAGAAAAAAAATATATATATATACACACTCACCACATTCCGGACACCGAGAAAAAAAATATATATATCCACACACTCACCACATTCCAGACCCTGAGAAAAAAATATATATATACACACACTCACCACATTCCAGACACCGAGAAAAAAATATATATATATCCACACACTCACCACATTCCAGACCCTGAGAAAAAAAAATAATATATATATATACATACACTCACTCACGACATTCCAGACCCTGAGAAAAAAATATATACATATACACACACACTCACCTCATTCCAGACCCTGAGAAAAAAATATATATATAAACACACACTCACCTCATTCCAGACCCTGAGAAAAAAAGTATATATAGACACACACTCACCACATTCCAGACACTGAGAAAATAAAATATATATATATATATACACACACCACTTTCCAGACCCTGAGAAAAAAAAAATATATATATACACACACTCACCACATTCCGGACCCTGAGAAAAAAAAATATATATAGACACACACTCACCACATTCCAGACACTGAGAAAATAAAATATATATACATATATACACACACCACTTTCCAGACCCTGAGAAAAAAAAAATATATATATACACACATTCACCACATTCCGGACCCTGAGAAAAAAAAAATATATATACACACACACCACATTCCAGACCCTGAGAAAAAAAAATATATATACACACACTCACCACATTCCAGACCCTGAGAAAAAAAAACATATATAAAAATATACACTCACCACATTCCAGACCCTGAGAAAAAAATATATATATACACAGACTCACCACATTCCAGACACTGAGAAAAAAATATATATATATATACACACACTCACCACATTCCAGACCCTGAGAATAATATATATATATATATATATATACACACACTCACCACATTCCAGACCCTGAGAAAAAAAATATATAAATATATACACACTCACCACATTCCAGACCCTGAAATATATATATATATATACACACACACTCACCACATTCCAGACCCTGAGAAAAAAAAAAATATATATGTATATATATATATATACACACGCACCACATTCCAGACCCTGAGAAAAAAAATATATATATACACACTAACCAAATTCCAGACCCTGAGAAAAAAAAACATATATATAAAAACACTCACTCACCGCATTCCAGACACTGAGAAAAAAAAAATATATATATATATATATATATATACACACACACACACTCACCACATTCCAGACCCTGAGAAAAAAATACATATACACACACACACCACATTCCAGACCCTGAGAAAAAAAAAATATATAAAAATATACACACTCACCACATTCCAGACCCTGAAAAAAAAATATATATATATACACACTCACCACATTCCAGACCCTGAGAAAAAAAAAATATATATATACACACACTCACCACATTCCAGACCCTGAGAAAAAAAAAAAAAATATATATATATATATATATACACAGCCTCACCACATTCCAGACACTGAGAAAAAAATATATATATACACACACTCACCACATTCCAGACCGAGAAAAAAAAAATATATATATATGCACACACTCACCACATTCCAGACCCTGAGAAAAAAAAACATATATAAATATATGCACACTCACCACATTCCAGACCCTGAAAAAAAAATATATATATATACACACTCACCACATTCCAGACCCTGAGAAAAAGAAAATATATATATATACACACACTCACCACATTCCAGACCCTGAAAAAAATATATTTACACACACTCACCACATTCCAGACCCTGAGAAAAAAAATATATATATACACACTCACCAAATTCCAGACCCTGAGAAAAAAAAACATTTATTTAAAAACACTCACTCACCACATTCCAGACCCTGAGAAAAAAAAAAAATATATATATATATATATATATATATACACACACACACACACACTCACCACATTCCAGACCCTGAGAAAAAAATATATATACACAGACTCACCACATTCCAGACCCTGAGAAAAAAAATATATATATAAAAATATACACACTCACCACATTCCAGACCCTGAGAAAAAAAAAATATATATATATATACACAGCCTCACCACATTCCAGACACTGAGAAAAATATATATATATACACACACTCACCACATTCCAGACCCTGAGAAAAAAATATTTTCATATATGCACACACTCACCACATTCCAGACCCTGAGAAAAAAAAACATATATAAATATATGCACACTCACCACATTCCAGACCCTGAAAAAATATATATATATATACACACTCACCACATTCCAGACCCTGAGAAAAAAATATATATATATATATATACACACACTCACCACATTCCAGACCCTGAGAAAAAAAAATATATATATATATAAATATATATATATACACAGCCTCACCACATTCCAGACACTGAGAAAAAAAATATATATATACACACACTCACCACATTCCAGACAGAGAAAAAAAAAATATATATATGCACACACTCACCACATTCCAGACCCTGAGAAAAAAAAACATATATAAATATATGCACACTCACCACATTCCAGACCCTGAAAAAAAAATATATATATATACACACTCACCACATTCCAGACCCTGAGAAAAAAAAATATATATATATACACACACTCACCACATTCCAGACCCTGAAAAAATATATATATACACACTCACCACATTCCAGACCCTGAGAGAAAAAAAATATATATATACACACACCCACCACATACCAGACCCTGAGAAAAAAAAAATATATATATATATATACACACACTCACCACATTCCAGAGCCTGAGGAAAAATATATATATATATACACAAACACCACATTCCAGACCGAGAAAAAAAAACATATATAAAAATATACACTCACCACATTCCAGACCCTGAGAAGAAAAAAAAAATATATATATATATATACACAGACCATCCACATTCCAGACACTGAGAAAAAAAAAATCTATATACACACACTCACCACATTCCAGACTGAGAAAAAAAATATATATATATACACACACACTCACCACATTCCAGACCCTGAGAAAAAAAAACAGATATAAATATATACACACTCACCACATTCCAGACCCTGAATAAAAAAATATATATATATACACACACTCACCACATTCCAGACCCTGAGAAAAAATATATATATATATATACACTCACCAAATTCCAGACCCTGAGAAAAAAATATATATATACACACACTCATCACATTCCCGACCCTGAGAAAAAAAAAACTATATATTTACACACACACTCACCACATTCCAGACCCTGAGAAAAAAAATATATATATATACACACTCACCACATTCCAGACCCTGAGAAAAAAATATATATATATATACACACTCACCACATTCCAGACCCTGAGAAAAAAAAAATATATATATATATACACTCACCAAATTCCAGACCCTGAGAAAAAAAATATATATATACACACACTCACCACATTCCCGACCCTGAGAAAAAAATATATATATATTTACACACACACTCACCACATTCCAGACCCTGAGAAAAAAAAATATATATATACACACTCACCACATTCCAGACCCTGAGAAAAAAAAATATATATATATACACACTCACCACATTCCAGACCCTGAGAAAAAAAATATATATATATATACACACACTCACCACATTCCAGACACTGAGAAAAAAAATATATATATATATACACTCACCAAATTCCAGACCCTGAGAAAAAAAATATATATATACACACACTCACCACATTCCC
Source organism: Heterodontus francisci (assembly GCF_036365525.1). Lineage (NCBI taxonomy): Eukaryota > Metazoa > Chordata > Chondrichthyes > Heterodontiformes > Heterodontidae > Heterodontus > Heterodontus francisci. Next base: position 3,752,819 of record NW_027141851.1, read on the forward strand.
GACCCTGAGAAAAAAAAAATATATATTTACACACACACTCACCACATTCCAGACCCTGAGAAAAAAATATATATATATACACACTCACCACATTCCAGACCCTGAGAAAAAAAAATATATATATATACACACTCACCACATTCCAGACCCTGAGAAAAAAAAACTATATATAGACACACACTCACCACATTCCAGACCCTGAGAAAAATATATATATATATATACACACACTCAGCACATTCCAGACCCTGAGAAAAAAAAATGTGTATATATATATATATATATATATATACACACACACTCACCACATTCCAGACCCTGAGAAAAAAAATATATATAAAAATATACACACTCACCACATTCCAGACCCTGAGAAAAAAAATATATATAAAAATATACACACTCACCACATTCCAGACCCTGAGAAAAAAAAAATATATATAGATACACACTCACCACATTCCAGACCCTGAGAAAAAAAAAATATATATATATATATACACACACTCACCACATTCCAGACCCTGAGAAAAAAAATATATATATATACACACGCTCACCACATTCCAGACCCTGAGAAAAAAAAAATATATATATACACACACTCACCACATTCCAGACCCTCAGAAACAAAATATATATACATATTCACACACTCACCACATTCCAGACACTGAGAAAAAAACAATATATTTTCATACACACACTCACCACATTCCAGAAACTGAGAAAAAAAATATATATATACACACACTCACGACATTCCAGACCCTGAGGAAAAATATATATATATATACAAACACTCACCACATTCCAGACCCTGAGAAAAAAAATAATGTATATACATATATACACACACTCACCACATTCCAGACCCTGAGAAAAAAATATATACATATACACACACACTCACCTCATTCCAGACCCTGAGAAAAAAAAACCTATGTAAATATATACACACTCACCACATTCCAGACCCTGAAAAAAAATACATATATACACACACTCACCACATTCCGGACCCTGAGAAAAAAAATATATATATACACACTCACCAAATTCCAGACTCTGAGAAAAAAAAACATATATATACTCACTCACCACATTCCAGACCCTGAGAAAAAAATAAATATATGTATATATATATATATATATATACACACACACTCACCACATTCCAGACCCTGAGAAAAAAAAATATATATATACACACACTCACCACATTCCAAACCCTGAGAGAAAAAAAATTGTATATATATATATATATATACACACACACCAAATTCCAGACCCTGAGAAAAAAAAAATATATATACACACACTCACCAGACTCCAGACCCTGAGAAAAAAAAATACATATATATCACACTCACCACATTCCAGACCCTGAAAAAAAATATATATATACACACATTCACCACATTCCAGACACTGAGAAAAAATATATATATATACACACACTCACCAAATTCCAGACCCTGAGGAAAAAAAAAATATATATACACACACTCACCACATTCCAGACCCTGAGAAAAAAATATATACATATACACACACACACTCACCTCATTCCAGACCCTGAGAAAAAAAAATATATATAAACACACACTCACCTCATTCCAGACCCTGAGAAAAAAATATATATATAGACACACACTCACCACATTCCAGACACTGAGAAAAAAAAATATATATATATATACACACTCACCACTTTCCAGACCCTGAGAAAAAAAAAATATATATATATACACACACTCACCACATTCCGGACCCTGAGAAAATATATATATATATATATATACACACACACCACATTCCAGACCCTGAGAAAAAAAAAATATAAATACACACACTCACCACATTCCAGACCCTGAGAAAAAAAAACATATATAAAAATATACACTCACCACATTCCAGACCCTGAGAAAAAAAAAAATATATATATATATACACAGACTCACCACATTCCAGACACTGAGAAAAAAAAAATATATATATACACACACTCACCACATTCCAGACCCTGAGAATAATATATATATATATATATACATATACACACTCACCACATTCCAGACCCTGAAAAATATATATATATATACACACACTCACCACATTCCAGACCCTGAGAAAAAAAAAATATATATATATATACACACACTCACCACATTCCAGACACTGAGAAAAAAAATATATATATACACACTCACCAAATTCCAGACCCTGAGAAAAAAAAAATATATATATATATATATATATATACACACACACACACTCACCACATTCCAGACCCTGAGAAAAAAATATATCTACACACACTCACCACTTTCCAGACCGTGAGAAAAAAAAAATATATATAAAAATATACACACTCACCACATTCCAGACCCTGAGAAAAAAATATATATATATATATACACACACTCACCACATTCCAGACCCTGAGAAAAAAAAACATATATAAATATATGCACACTCACCACATTCCAGACCCTGAAAAAAAATATATATATATACACACTCACCACATTCCAGACCGTGAGAAAAAAATATATATATATATACACACACTCACCACATTCCAGACCCTGAGAAAAAAAAAATATATATACACACACTCACCACATTCCAGACGCTGAGAAAAAAAAATATATATATATATATATACACAGCCTCACCACATTCCAGACACTGAGAAAAAAAAATATATATATACACACACTCACCACATTCCAGACCCTGAGAAAAAAATATATATATATATGCACACACTCACCACATTCCAGACCCTGAGGAAAAAAAACATCTTTAAATATATGCACACTCACCACATTCCAGAACGAGAAAAAAAAAACATATATAAATATATGCACACTCACCACATTCCAGACCCTGAGAAAAAAATATATATATATACACACTCACCAAATTCCAGACCCTGAGAAAAAAAAACATATATGTACTCACTCACCACATTCCAGACCCTGAGAAAAAATAAATATATGTATATATATATACACACACACTTACCACATTCCAGACCCTGAGAAAAAAAAAATATATATATACACACACTCACCACATTCCAAAACCTGAGAGAAAAAAAATGTATATATATATATATATATATACACACACTCACCAAATTCCAGACCCTGAGTAAATGTATATATATATATATACACACACTCACCACATTCCAGACACTGAGAAAAAAAATATATATATATGCACACACTCACCACATTCCAGACCCTGAGGAAAAAAAAATATATATACACACACTCACCACATTCCAGACACCGAGAAAAAAAAATATATATCCACACACTCACCACATTCCAGATCCTGAGAAAAAAATATATACATATACACACACACTCACCTCATTCCAGACCCTGAGAAAAAAAAATATATATATAAACAGACACTCGCCACATTCCAGACCCTGAGAAAAAAATATATATATATATACACACACACCACATTCCAGACCCTGAGAAAAAAAATATATAAATGCACACACCACATTCCAGACCCTGAGAAAAAAAAACATATATAAAAATATACACTCACCACATTCCAGACCCTGAGAAAAAAATATATATATATATATACACAGACTCACCACATTCCAGACACTGAGAAAAAAAAAATATATATATACACACACTCACCACATTCCAGACACTGAGAATAAAATATATATACACACACACTCACCACATTCCAGACACTGAGAAAAATATATATATATATATACACACACTCACCACATTCCAGACACTGAGAAAAAAATATATATATATGCACACACTCACCACATTCCAGACCCTGAGGAAAAAAAAATAATTATGCACACACTCACCACATTCCAGACCCTGAGGAAAAAAAAATAATTATACACACACTCACCACATTCCAGACCCTGAGAAAAAATATATATATATATACACACACTCTCCACATTCCAGACCCTGAGAAAATATATATATATATATATATATACACACACACCACATTCCAGACCCTGAGAAAAAAAATATATAAATGCACACACTCACCACATTCCAGACCCTGAGGAAAAAAACATCTATAAAAATATACACTCACCACATTCCAGACCCTGAGAAAAAATATATATATATATATATATACACAGACTCACCACATTCCAGACACTGAGAAAAAAAAATATATATATACACACACTCACCACATTCCAGACACTGAGAATAAAATATATATATATAAACACACACTCACCACATTCCAGACCCTGAGAAAAAAAACATATATAAATATATACACACTCACCACATTCCAGACCCTGAAAAAAAAAATATATATATATATACACACTCACCACATTCCAGACCCTGAGAAAGAAAATATATATATATACACACTCACCAAATTCCAGACCCTGAGAAAAAAAAACACATATATATACACACTCACCACATTCCAGACCCTGAGAAAAAAATATATATACACACACTCACCACATTCCAGACCCTGAGAAAAAAAAATATATATTTATACACACTCACCACATTCCAGACCCTGAGAAAAAAAAAATATATATATACACACTCACCACATTCCAGACCCTGAGAAAAAAAAACATATATATATACACACACACTCACCACATTCCAGACCCTGAGAAATAAAAATATATATATATACACACACTCACCACATTCCAGACCCTGAGAAATAAATATATATATACATATACACACTCAGCACATTCCAGATCCTGAGAAAAAAAAATGTATATATATATATATGCACACACTCACCAAATTCCATACCCTGAGAAAAAAAAATATATAATATACACACACTCACCACATTCCAGACCCTGAGAAAAAAAAAATATATATATAGATACACACTCACCACATTCCAGACCCTGAGAAAAAAAAATATATATATACACACTCTCACCACATTCCAGACCCTGAGAAAAAAATATATATATATACGCACACTCACCACATTCCAGACCCTCAGAAACAAAATATATATACATATACACACACTCACCACATTCCAGACCCTGAGAAAAAAACAATATATATATATACACACACTCACCACATTCCAGAAACTGAGAAAATATATATATATATACACACACTCACGACATTCCAGACCCTGAGGAAATATATATATATATATACAAACACTCACCACATTCCAGACCCTGAGAAAAAAAATAATGTGTATACATATATACACACACTCACCACATTCCAGACCCTGAGAAAAAAATATATACATATACACACACACTCACCTCATTCCAGACCCTGAGAAAAAAAATATATATACACACACTCACCACATTCCAGACACTGAGAAAAAAAATATATATATATACACACACTCACCACATTCCAGACCCTGAGAAAAAAAAATATATATATACAGACTCACCACATTCCAGACCCTGAGAAAAGAAAAAAATATATATACACACTCACCACATTCCAGACACTGAGAAAAAAAAAATATATATATGCACACACTCACCACATTCCAGTCCCTGAGAAAAAAATATATATATACGCACCACACCACATTCCAGACCCTGAGAAAAATATATATATATATACACACACTCACCACATTCCAGACCCTGAGAAAAAAATATATATATCGACACACACACTCACCACATTCCAGACCCTGAGAAAAAAATATATATATATACACACACTCACCACATTCCAGACCCTGAGAAAAAAAAATATATATATATATACACACTCACCACATTCCAGACCCTGAGAGAAAGAAAATGTATATATATATATATATATATACACACTCACCACATTCCAGACCCAGAGAAAAAAAATAAATATATATATATACACACACACACTCACCACATTCCAGACCCTGAGAAAAAAAAATATATATATATATATACACACTCACCACATTCCAGACCCTGAGAAAAAAAATATATATATACACACACTCACCACATTGCAGACCCTGAGAAAAAAAAACCATATGTAAATATATACACACTCACCACATTCCAGACACTGAAAAAAAATATATATATATACACACACTCACCACATTCCAGACCGAGAAAAAAATATATATATATACACACTCACCACATTCCAGACCCAGAGAAAAAAAATAAATATATATATATACACACACACACTCACCACATTCCAGATCCTGAGAACAAAATATATATATATATACACACATTCACCACATTCCAGACCCTGAGAAAAAAATAATATATAAAAATATACACACACTCACCACATTCCAGACCCTGAGAAAAAAAAATATATATATATACACACTCACCACATTCCAGACCCTGAGAAAAAATATATATATATATATATCCACACACTCACCACATTCCAGACCCTGAGAAAAAAAATATATATATATACACACTCACCACATTCCAGACCCAGAGAAAAAAAATAAATATATATATATACACACACACACTCACCACATTCCAGACCCTGAGAACAAAATATATACATATACACACATTCACCACATTCCAGACCCTGAGAAAAAAAAATATATATATACACACTCACCACATTCCAGACCCTGAGAAAAAAAATATATATATATATATCCACACACTCACCACATTCCAGACCCTGAGAAAAAAATATATACATATACACACACACTCTCCTCATTCCAGACCCTGAGAAAAATATATATATATATACACACACTCACCACATTCCAGACCCTGAGAAAAAAAATATATATATACACACACTCACCACATTCCAGACACTGAAAAAAAAATATATATATATACACACACTCACCACATTCCAGACCCTGAGAATAAATATATATATACACACTCACCAAATTTCAGACCCCGAGAAAAAAAATATATATATATATGCACACACACTCACCACATTCCAGACCCTGAGAAAAAAATATATATATATATACACACTCACCACATTCCAGACCCTGAGAAAAAAATATATATATACACACTCAACACATTCCAGACCCTGAGAGAAAAAAAAATATATATATATATACACACACTCACCACATTCCAGATCCTGAGAAAAAAAAATATATATACACACACTCAGCACATTCCAGACCCTGAGAAAAAAAAATGTTTATATATATACACACACACTCACCACATTCCAGACCCTGAGAAAAATATATATATATATATACACACACTCACCACATTCCAGACACTGAGAAAAAAAATATACATATATATATATATATATATATATATATATATATATATATATACACACTCACCACATTCCAGAGCCTGAGAAAAAAAAATATATATATACACACTCACCACATTCCAGACCCTGAGAAAAAAAAAAATATATATATATACACACACTCACCACATTCCAGACCCTGAGCAAAATATAAATATACACACTCACCACATTCCAGACCCTGAGAAAAATATATATATATATATGCACACACTCACCACATTCCAGACCCTGAGAAAAAAAAAATATATATACACTCACCACATTCCAGAGCCTGAGGAAAAAAAATATATATATATACACAAACACCACATTCCAGACCCTGAGAAAAAAAATATATATATACACACACTCACCACATTCTAGACCCTGAGAAAAAAAAACATATATAAAAATATACACACTCACCACATTCCAGACTCTGAGAAAAAAAAAATATTTCTATACACAGACTCAGCACATTCCAGACACTGAGAAAAAAATATATATATATACACACACTCACCACATTCCAGACCCTGAGAAAAAAAAAATATATATATATATACACACACTCACCACATTCCAGGCCCTGAAAAAAATATATATATACACACTCACCACATTCCAAACCCTGAGAAAAAAAAATATATATATACACACACTCACCACATTCCAGACCCTGAGAAAAAAAAATATTTATATATACACACTCACCACATTCCAGAGCCTGAGAAAAAAAAAATATATATATATACACAAACACCACATTCCAGACCCTGAGAAAAAAAAATATATATATATACACACACTCACCACATTCCAGACACTGAGAAAAAAATATATATATATACACACACTCACCACATTCCAGACACTGAGAAAAAAAAATATCTACTTACACACTCACCACATTCCAGACCCTGAGAAAAAAATATATATATATACACACACACTCACCACATTCCAGACCCTGAGAGAAAAAATATATATACATACACACACTCACCACATTCGAGACCCTGAGAAAAAAAAAATATATATATATACACACACTCACCACATTCCAGACCCTGAGAAAAAAAATATATATATATACACACACACTCACCACATTCCAGACCCTGAGAAAAAAAAAATATATATATACACACTCACCACATTCCAGCTCTAGAAATAAAAAAATATATATAAAAATATACACACTCACCACATTCCAGACCCTGAGAAAATATATATATATATATATATACACACACACTCACCACTTTCCAGACCCTGTGAAAAAATATATATATATATACACACTCACCACACTCCATACACTGAGAAAAAAAAATATATATATATATTTACACACACTCACCACATTCCAGACCCTGAGAAAAAATATATATATATACACACACTCACCACATTCCAGACACGGAGAAAAAAAAATATATATATATACATACACACTCACCACATTCCAGACACTGAGAAAGAAAATTATATATATATATACACACACACTCACCACATTCCAGACCCTGAGAAAAAAATATATATATATATACACACTCACCACACTCCAGACACTGAGAAAAAAAAATACATATATATACACACACTCACAGCATTCCAGACCCGGAGAAAAAAAACAAATATATATATATATATATATATATATACACACACTCAACACATACCAGACCCTGAGAAAAAAAAATATATATACACACACTCACCACATTTCATACACTGAGAAAAAATATATATATATATATGCACACTCACCACATTCCAGACACTGAGAAAAAATATATATAAATATATATTTACACACACTCACAACATTCCAGACCCTGAGAAAAAAATATATATATATACACACACTCACCACATTCAAGACACTGAGAAAAAAAAAATATATATATACATACACTCACCACATTCCAGACACTGAGAAAGAAAATTATATATATATACACACACACTCACCACATTGCAGACCCTGAGAAAAAAAAAATATATATATACACACACTCACCACATTCCAGACCCTGTGAAAAAAAAAATATATATATAAACACACCCTCACCACATTCCAGACACTGAGAAAAAAAAATATATCTACATACTCACTCACCACATTCCAGACCCTGAGAAAATATATATATATATATATACACACACACACCACTTTCCAGACACTGAGAAAGAAAATTATATAAATATACACACACACTCACCACATTGCAGACCCTGAGAAAAAAAAATATATATATACACACACTCACCACATTCCAGACCCTGTGAAAAAAAAAATATATATAAACACACCCTCACCACATTCCAGACCCTGAGAAAAAAAAATATATATATATACACACTCACCACATTCCAGACCCTGACAAAAAAAAATATATCTACATACACACTCACCACATTCCAGACCCTGAGAAAAAAATATATATATATATACACACTCACCACACTCCAGACACTGAGAAAAAAAAATACATATATATACACACACTCACAGCATTCCAGACCCGGAGAAAAAAAACAAATATATATATATATATATATATATATATACACACACTCAACACATACCAGACCCTGAGAAAAAAAAATATATATACACACACTCACCACATTTCATACACTGAGAAAAAAAATATATATATATATGCACACTCACCACATTCCAGACACTGAGAAAAAATATATATAAATATATATTTACACACACTCACAACATTCCAGACCCTGAGAAAAAAAAATATATATATACACACACTCACCACATTCAAGACACTGAGAAAAAAAATATATATATATACATACACTCACCACATTCCAGACACTGAGAAAGAAAATTATATATATATACACACACACTCACCACATTGCAGACCCTGAGAAAAAAAATATATATATATACACACACTCACCACATTCCAGACCCTGTGAAAAAAAAAATATATATATAAACACACCCTCACCACATTCCAGACACTGAGAAAAAAAAATATATCTACATACTCACTCACCACATTCCAGACCCTGAGAAAATATATATATATATATATACACACACACACCACTTTCCAGACACTGAGAAAGAAAATTATATAAATATACACACACACTCACCACATTGCAGACCCTGAGAAAAAAAAATATATATATACACACACTCACCACATTCCAGACCCTGTGAAAAAAAAAATATATATAAACACACCCTCACCACATTCCAGACCCTGAGAAAAAAAAATATATATATATACACACTCACCACATTCCAGACCCTGACAAAAAAAAATATATCTACATACACACTCACCACATTCCAGACCCTGAGAAAATATATATATATATATACACACACACTCACCACTTTCCAGACCCTGTGAAAAAAAAAATATATATATACACACTCACCACATTCCTGACCCTGAGAGAAAAAAATATATATATATACACACTCACCACATTCCAGACCCTGAGAGAAAAAAAAAATATATATATATATATACACACAAACGCACCACATTCCGGACCCTGAGAAAAAAAACAAATATATGTATATATATACACTCACCACATTCCAGACCCTGAGAAAAAAAATATATATACATATGCACACACTCACCACATTCCAGACCCTGAGAAAAAAATATATATCTACATACACACTCACCACATTCCAGACTGTGAGAAAAAAATATATATATATACACACACACTCACCACATTCCAGACCCTGAGAGAAAAAATATATATATATATGTACACACACACCACATTCCAGACCCTGAGAAAAAAAAATATCTATATATATACACACACTCACCACATTCCAGACCCTGAGATAAAAAATATATATATGTACACACACACCACAATCCAGACACTGAGAAATATATATATATATATATACACACACTCACCACTTTCCAGACCCTGTGAAAAAAAATATATATATATACACACTCACCACATTCCAGACACTGAGAAAAAAATATATATATACATACACACTCACCACATTCCAGACACTGAGAAAAAAATATATATATATATACACACACTCACCACATTCCAGACCCTGAGAAAAAAAAATATATATATACACACTCACCACATTCCAGACACTGAGTAAAAAAAAAAAAATATATAGATATACACACACACTCACCACATTCCAGACCCTGAGAGAAAAAAATATATATATACACACACTCACCATATTCCAGACACTGAGAAAAAAAATATATGTATACATACACACTCACCACATTCCAGACACTGAGAAAAAAAAATATATATATATACACACACACTCACCACATTCCAGACACTGAGAAAGAAAATTATATATATATACACACACACTCACCACACTGCAGAACCTGAGAAAGAAAATTATATATATATATACACACACACTCACCACATTGCAGACCCTGAGGAAAAAAAATATATATATACACACACACTCACCACATTCCAGACCCTGTGAAAAAAATATATATATATACACACACACTCACCACATTCCAGACCCTGAGAAAAAAAAATATATATATATAGACACTCACCACACTCCAGACACTGAGAAAAAAAATACATACATAGACACACACTCACCACATTCCAGACCCGGAGAAAAAAAACAAATATATATATATATATATATATATACACACACTCAACACATTCCAGACCCTGAGAAAAAAAAATATATATACACTCACTCACCACATTTCAGACACTGAGAAAAAAAATATATATATATATGCACACTCACCACATTCCAGACACTGAGAAAAAAAAATTATATATATATATATATATATTTACACACACTCACCACATTCCAGACCCTGAGAAAAAAAAAATATATATATACACACACTCAACACATTCCAGACACTGAGAAAAAAAAATATATATATATACATACACACTCACCACATTCCAGACACTGAGAAAGAAAATTCTATATATATACACACACTCACCACATTGCAGACCCTGAGAAAAAAATATATATATATAGACGCACTCACCACATTCCAGACACTGAGAAAAAAATATATATATATAGACACACTCACCACATTCTAGACACTGACAAAAAAATATATATATATAGATACACACACACACCACATTCCAGACCCCGAGAAAAAATATATATATACATATGCAAACACTCACCACATTACAGACCCTGAGAAAAAAAAAAAAATATATGCACACTCACCACATTACAGACACTGAGAAAAAATATATATATATACACACTCACCACATTCCAGACACTGAGTAAAAAAAAAATATATAGATATACACACACACTCACCACATTCCGGAACCTGAGAGAAAAAAAAAATATATATATATACACACACTCACCGTATTCCAGACACTGAGAAAAAAAATATATGTATACATACACACTCACCACATTCCAGACCCTGAGAAAAAAAAAATATATATATATATACACACACACTCACCACTTTCCAGACACTGAGAAAAAAAAAATTATATATATACACACACTCACCACATTCCAGACCCGGAGGAAAAAAACAAATATATATATATATATATATATATATACACACACTCAACACATTCCAGACACTGAGAAAAAAAAAATATATATATATGCACACTCACCACAATCCAGACACTGAGAAAAAAAATATATATATATATATATTTACACACACTCAACACATTCCAGACCCTGAGAAAAAAAAAAATATATATACACACACTCACCACATTCCAGACACTGAGAAAAAAAAAATATATATATACATACACACTCACCACATTCCAGACACTGAGAAAGAAAATTATATATATATACACACACTCACCACATTGCAGACCCTGAGAAAAAAAAAATATATATAGACACACTCACCACATTCCAGACACTGAGAAAAAAAAATATATATATATAGACACACTCACCACATTCTAGACACTGACGAAAAAATATATATATATAGATACACACACACACCACATTCCAGACCCCGAGAAAAAATATATATATACATATGCAAACACTCACCACATTACAGACCCAGAGAAAAAAAAATATATATATATACACACTCACCACATTACAGACACTGAAAAAAAAAATATATATATACATATATATTTACACACACTCACCACATTCCAGACCCTGAGAAAAAAAAATATATATACACACACTCACCACATTCCAGACACTGAGAAAATAAAAAAAATATATATATATATATATACACACACTCACCACATTCCAGACCCTGAGAAAAAAAATATATATATACACACACACTCACCACATTCCAGACCCTGAGAGAAAAAAAATAGATATATATGTACACACACACCACATTCCAGACCCTGAGAAAAAAAAATATATATATACACACAGACTCACCACATTCCAGACCCTGAGAAAAAAAACAAATATATACATATATATATATATACACACACTCACCACATTCCAGACCCTGAGAGAAAAAAAATAGATATATATGTACACACACAACACATTCCAGACCCTGAGAAAATTAATATATATACATATGCACACACTCACCACATTACAGACCATGAGAAAATTAATATATATACATATGCACACACTCACCACATTCCAGACCCTGAGAAAAAGAAATATATCTACATACACACTCACCACATTCCAGACCCTGAGAAAAAAAAAAAATATATATATATATATATATACACACACACTCACCACATTCCAGACCCTGAGAGAAATATATATATATATATATATACACACACTCACCACTTTCCAGACCCTGTGAAAAAAAATATATTTTATACACACTCACCACATTCCAGACACTGAGAAAAAAATATATATATTCATACACACTCACCGCATTCCAGACCCTGAGAAAAAAAAAATATATATATCTATACACACACTCACCACATTCCAGACCCTGAGAAAAAAAAATATATATATACACACACTCACTACATTCCAGACACTGAATAAAAAAAAAAATATATATACACACACTCACCACATTCCAGACACTGAGAAAAAAAAAATATATATATATACACACTCACCACATTACAGACACTGAGAAAAAATATATATATATACATATATATTTACACACACTCACCACATTCCAGACCCTGAGAAAAAAAAATACATATATATACACACACTCACCACATTCCAGACCCTGAGAATAAAAAATATATCTTTACACACTCACCACATTCCAGACACTGAGAAAAAATATATATATATATATATTTACACACACTCAACATATTCCAGACACTGAGAGAAAAAAAAAAAAAATATATATATATATATATATATATATATATATATATATATATATATATATATATATATATATATACACACACACACTCACCACATTCCAGACCCTGAGGGAAAAAAAATATATATATAGACACACTCACCACATTCTAGACCCTGAGAAAAAAAAAATATATATATATGCAAACACTCACCACATTACAGACCCTGAGAAAATATATATATATATATATACACACACTCACCACATTCCAGACACTGAGAAAAAAAAAAATATATATATACACACACACTCACCACATTCCAGACACTGAGAAAAAAAAATATATATATACACACACACTCACCACATTCCAGACACTGAGAAAAAAAAAATATATATATACACACACACTCACCACATTCCAGAACCTGTGGAAAAAATATATATATATATACACACTCACCACATTCCAGACACTGAGAAAAATATATATATAGACATACACACTCACCACATTCCAGACCCTGAGAAAAAAAAAATATATATATACACACACATTCACCACATTCCAGAACCTGTGAAAAAAAAAATATATATATACACACTCACCACATTCCAGACACTGAGAAAAATATATATATAGACATACACACTCACCACATTCCAGACCCAGAGAAAAAAAAAAATATATATATATACACACACTCACCACATTCCAGACACTGAGAAAAAAAATATATATATACACACTCACCACATTCCAGACACTGAGCAAAAAAAATATCTACTTACACACTCACCACATTCCAGACCCTGAGAAAAAAAAATATATATATACACACACACTCACCACATTCCAGACCCTGAGAGAAAAAATATATATACATACACACACTCACCACATTCGAGACCCTGAGAAAAAAAAAATATATATATATACACACACTCACCACATTCCAGACCCTGAGAAAAAATATATATATATATACACACACACTCACCACATTCCAGACCCTGAGAAAAAAAAAATATATATATACACACTCACCACATTCCAGACACTGAGAAATATATATATATAGACAGACACACTCACCACATTCCAGACCCTGAGAAAAAAAAATATATATATATATTTACACACACTCACCACATTCCAGACCCTGAGAAAACAAATATACATATATACACACACTCATCACATTCTAGACACTGAGAAACAAAAATATACATATATATGCACACTCACCACATTCCAGACACTGAGAAAAAAAAAAATATATATATATATATACACTCACCACATTCCAGACACTGAGAAAAAAAATATATATATATACACACAATCACCACATTCCAGACACTGAGAAAAAAATATAGATATATACACACACTCACCACATTCCAGACACTGAGAAAAAAAAAATATATATATATATACACACACTCACGACACTGAGAAAAAAAAAATATCTACATACACACTCACCACATTCCAGACCCTGAGAGAAAAAATATATATATATATACACACTCACCACATTCCAGACCCTGAGAGAAAAAAAAATAGATATATATGTACACACACACCACATTCCAGACCCTGAGAAAAAAAATATATATATATATACACACACTCACCACATTCCAGACCCTGTGAAAAAAAAAATATATATATACACACACCCTCACCACATTCCAGACCCTGAGAAAAAAAAAATATATATATATACACACTCACCACATTCCAGACACTGAGAAAAAAATATATATATACATACACACTCACCACATTCCAGACCATGAGAAAAAAAAGAATATATATATATATACACACACTCACCACATTCCAGACACTGAGAAAGAAAATTATATATATATATATATACACACAAACTCCCCACATTGCGGACCCTGAGAAAAAAAATATATATATAGACACACTCACCACATTCCAGACACTGAGAAAAAAAAAAATATATATATATATATATACACACACTCACCACATTCCAGACCCTGAGAAAACAAAATATATATATAGATACACACACACCACATTCCAGACCCTGAGAATAAAAATATATATACATATGCACACACTCACCACATTCCAGACCCTGAGAAACAAATATATATATATATATATACACACTCACCACATTACAGACACTGAGAAAAATATATATATATACATATATATTTACACACACTCACCACATTCCAGACCCTGAGAAAAAAATATATATATACACACACTCACCACATTCCAGACACTGAGAAAAAAAAATATATATATATACACACACTCACCATATTCCAGACACTGAGAAAAAAAATATATATATATATATATACACACTCACCACATTCCAGACCCTGAGAGAAAAATAATACATATATATACACACTCACCACATTCCAGACCCTGAGAGAAAAAAAATTTATATATATGTACACACACACCACATTCCAGACCCTGAGAAAAAAAAAATATATATATACACACACACTCACCACATTCCAGACCCTGAGAAAAAAAACAAATATATATATATATATATATATATACACACACACTCACCACATTCCAGACCCTGAGAAAAAAAATATATATACATATGCACACACTCACCACATTCCAGACCCTGGAGAAAATATATATATATATATATGTACACACACACCACATTCCAGACCCTGAGAAAAAAAAAATATATATATATACACACACTCACCACTTTCCAGACCCTGTGAAAAAAAATATATATATATACACACTCACCACATTCCAGACCCTGAGAAAAAAAAAATATATATATACACACTCACCACATTCCAGACACTGAGTAAAAAAAAAAATATATAGATATACACACACACTCACCACATTCCAGACCCTGGAGAAAATATATATATATATATATGTACACACTCACCACATTCCAGACCCTGGAGAAAATATATATATATATATATATGTACACACTCACCACATTCGAGACCCTGAGAAAAAAAAAATATATATATATACACACACTCACCACATTCCAGACCCTGAGAAAAAAAAAATATATATATACACACACACTCACCACATTCCAGACCCGGAGAAAAAATATATATATATATACACACTCACCACATTCCAGACACTGAGAAATATATATATATAGACAGACACACTCACCACATTCCAGACCCTGAGAAAAAAATATATATATATATATTTACACACACTCACCACATTCCAGACCCTGAGAAAAAAAATATACATATATACACACACTCATCACATTCTAGACACTGAGAAACAAAAATATACATATATATGCACACTCACCACATTCCAGACACTGAGAAAAAAAAAAAATATATATATATATACACTCACCACATTCCAGACACTGAGAAAAAAAATATATATATATACACACAATCACCACATTCCAGACACTGAGAAAAAAATATAGATATATACACACACTCACCACATTCCAGACACTGAGAAAAAAAAATATATATATATATACACACACTCACGACACTGAGAAAAAAAAAATATCTACATACACACTCACCACATTCCAGACCCTGAGAGAAAAAAATATATATATATACACACTCACCACATTCCAGACCCTGAGAGAAAAAAAATAGATATATATGTACACACACACCACATTCCAGACCCTGAGAAAAAAAAAATATATATATATACACACACTCACCACATTCCAGACCCTGTGAAAAAAAAAATATATATTTACACACACCCTCACCACATTCCAGACCCTGAGAAAAAAATATATATATATATACACACTCACCACATTCCAGACACTGAGAATAAAATATATATATACATACACACTCACCACATTCCAGACCATGAGAAAAAAAAGAATATATATATATATACACACACTCACCACATTCCAGACACTGAGAAAGAAAATTATATATATATATATACACACAAACTCACCACATTGCGGACCCTGAGAAAAAATATATATATATAGACACACTCACCACATTCCAGACACTGAGAAAAAAAAATATATATATATATATATATATACACACACTCACCACATTCCAGACCCTGAGAAAACAAAATATATATATAGATACACACACACCACATTCCAGACCCTGAGAATAAAAATATATATACATATGCACACACTCACCACATTCCAGACCCTGAGAAACAAATATATATATATATATATATACACACTCACCACATTACAGACACTGAGAAAAATATATATATATACATATATATTTACACACACTCACCACATTCCAGACCCTGAGAAAAAAATATATATATACACACACTCACCACATTCCAGACACTGAGAAAAAAAAAAATATATATATACACACACTCACCATATTCCAGACACTGAGAAAAAAAAATATATATATATATATATATACACACTCACCACATTCCAGACCCTGAGAGAAAAATAATACATATATATACACACTCACCACATTCCAGACCCTGAGAGAAAAAAAATTTATATATATGTACACACACACCACATTCCAGACCCTGAGAAAAAAAAATATATATATACACACACACTCACCACATTCCAGACCCTGAGAAAAAAAACAAATATATATATATATATATATATACACACACACTCACCACATTCCAGACCCTGAGAAAAAATATATATATACATATGCACACACTCACCACATTCCAGACCCTGGAGAAAATATATATATATATATATGTACACACACACCACATTCCAGACCCTGAGAAAAAAAAATATATATATATACACACACTCACCACTTTCCAGACCCTTTGGAAAAAAAAAATATATATATACACACTCACCACATTCCAGACCCTGAGAAAAAAAAAATATATATATACACACTCACCACGTTCCAGACACTGAGTAAAAAAAAAAATATATAGATATACACACACACTCACCACATTCCAGACCCTGAGAGAAAAAAATATATATATATACACACTCACCATATTCCAGACACTGAGAAAAAAAAAAATATATATATATATATATATATATATATATATATACACACACACTCACCACATTCCAGACACTGAGAAAGAAAATTATGTATATATACACACACACTCACCACATTGCAGACCCTGAGAAAGAATATTATATATATATACACACACACACTCACCACATTGCAGACCCTGAGGAAAAAAAATATATATATATATACACACTCACCACACTCCAGACACTGAGAAAAAAAAAACATATATATACACACACTCACAGCATTCCAGACCCGGAGAAAAAAAACAAATATATATATACACACTCACCACACTCCAGACACTGAGAAAAAAAAAAATATATATATACACACTCACCACACTCCAGACCCTGAGAAAAAAAAATATATATATACACACTCACCACATTCCAGACACTGAGTAAAAAAAAAAATATATAGATATACACACACACTCACCACATTCCAGACCCTGAGAGAAAAAAATATATATATATACACACTCACCATATTCCAGACACTGAGAAAAAAAAAAAAAAATATATATATATATATATATATACACACACACTCACCACATTCCAGACACTGAGAAAGAAAATTATGTATATATACACACACACTCACCACATTGCAGACCCTGAGAAAGAAAATTATATATATATACACACACACACTCACCACATTGCAGACCCTGAGGAAAAAAAAATATATATATATATACACACTCACCACACTCCAGACACTGAGAAAAAAAAAACATATATATACACACACTCACAGCATTCCAGACCCGGAGAAAAAAAACAAATATATATATACACACTCACCACACTCCAGACACTGAGCAAAAAAAAAATATATATATACACACTCACCACAATCCAGACCCTGAGAAAAAAAATATATATATATATACACACTCACCACACTCCAGACACTGAGAAAAAAAAAACATATATATACACACACTCACAGCATTCCAGACCCTGAGAAAAAAAAAATATAGATACACACACTCACCACATTTCAGACACTGAGAAAAAAAAATATATATATATGCACACTCACCACATTCCAGACACTGAGAAAAAATATATATATATATATATTTACACACACTCACCACATTCCAGACCCTGAGGAAAAAAAAATATATATATACACACACTCACCACATTCCAGACACTGAGAAAAAAAAAATATATATATACACACACACTCACCACATTCCAGACACTGAGAAAGAAAATTATATATATATACACACACACTCACCACATTGCAGACCCTGAGAAAAAAAAATATATAAAGATAGACACACTCACCACATTGCAGACCCTGAAAAAATATATATATATATATATACACACACACTCACCACTTTCCAGACCCTGAGAAAATATATATATATATATATACACACACACTCACCACTTTCCAGACCCTGTGAAAAAATATATATATATATATCTACATACACACTCACCACATTCCAGACCCTGAGAAAATATATATATATATATATACACACACACTCACCACTTTCCAGATCCTGTGAAAAAATATATATATATATACACACTCACCACATTCCAGACCCTGAGAAAAAAAAATATATATACACACAATCACCACATTCCAGACGCGGAGAAAAAAAAAATATATATATACATACACACTCACCACATTCCAGACACTGAGAAAGAAAATTATATATATATATACACACACACTCACCACATTCCAGACCCTGAGAAAAAAAAATATATATACACACACTCACCACACTCCAGACACTGAGAAAAAAAAATACATGTATATACACACACTCACAGCATTCCAGACCCGGAGAAAAAAAACAAATATATATAAATATATATATACACACACTCAACACATTCCAGACCCTGAGAAAAAAAAATATATATACACACACTCACCTCATTTCAGACACTGAGAAAAAAAATATATATATATATGCACACTCACCACATTCCAGACACTGAGAAAAAATATATATAAATATATATTTACACACACTCACCACATGCCAGACCCTGAGAAAAAAAAATATATATATGCACACACTCACCACATTCCAGACACTGAGAAAAAAAAAATATATATATACATACACACTCACCACATTCCAGACACTGAGAAAGAAAATTATATATATATATACACACACACTCACCACATTCCAGACCCTGTGAAAAAAAAAAATATATATAAACACACCCTCACCACATTCCAGACCCTGAGAAAAAAAAATATATATATATACACACTCACCACATTCCAGACCCTCAGAAAAAAAAATATATCTACATACACACTCACCACATTCCAGACCCTGAGAAAAAATATATATATATATATACACACACACTCACCACTTTCCAGACACTGAGAAAGAAAATTATATATATATACACACACACTCACCACATTGCAGACCCTGAGAAAAAAAATATATATATACACACACTCACCACATTCCAGAGCCTGTGAAAAAAAAAATATATATATATATACACTCACCACATTCCAGACCCTGAGAAAAAAAATATATATCTACATACACACTCACCACATTCCAGACCCTGAGAAAAAAAATATATATATATGCACACACACTCACCACTTTCCAGACCCTGTGAAAAAATATATATATATATACACACTCACCACATTCCTGACCCTGAGAGAAAAAAAAATATATATATACACACTCACCACATTCCAGACCCTGAGAGAAAAAAAAAAATATATATATATATATACACACAAACTCACCACATTCCGGACACTGAGAAAAAAAAAATATATGTACACACACACCACATTCCAGACCGTGAGAGAAAAAAAAATATATATATATACACACACTCACCACATTCCAGACCCTGAGAAAAAAAACAAATATATGTATATATATACACACTCACCACATTCCAGACCCTGAGAAAAAAAATATTTATACATATGCACACACTCACCACATTCCAGACCCTGAGAAAAAAAAATATATCTACATACACACTCACCACATTCCAGACTCTGAGAAAAAAATATATATATATACACACACACTCACCACATTCCAGACCCTGAGAAAAAAAAATATATATATATACACACTCACCACATTCCAGACCCTGAGAGAAAAAATATATATATATATGTACACACACACCACATTCCAGACCCTGAGAAAAAAAAAAATATATATATGCCCACACTCACCACTTTCCAGACCCTGTGAAAAAAAATATATATATATACACACTCACCACATTCCAGACACTGAGAAAAAAATATATATATACATACACACTCAGCACATTCCAGACACTGAGAAAAAAAAAATATATATATACACACACTCACCACATTCCAGACCCTGAGAAAAAAAAATATATATATACACACTCACCACATTCCAGACACTGAGTAAAAAAAAAAATGTATAGATATACACACACACACACCACATTCCAGACCCTGAGAGAAAAAAATATATATATATATACACACACTCACCATATTCCAGACACTGAGAAAAAAAATATATGTATACATACACACTCACCACATTCCAGACACTGAGAAAAAAAAAATATATATATACACACTCACCACATTCCAGACACTGAGAAAATATATATATATATATATATTTACACACACTCAGCACATTCCAGACCCTGAGAAAAAAAATATATATATACACACTCTCACCACATTCCAGACACTGAGAAAAAAAATATATATATATACATACACACTCACCACATTCCAGACACTGAGAAAGAAAATTATATATATATAGACACACTCACCACATTCTAGACACTGACAAAAAAATATATATATATAGATACACACACACACACCACATTCCAGACCCCGAGAAAAAATATATATATACATATGCAAACACTCACCACATTACAGACCCTGAGAAAAAAAAATATATATATATATACACACTCACCACATTACAGACACTGAGAAAAAATATATATATATACATATATATTTACACACACTCACCACATTCCAGACCCTGAGAAAAAAAAAATATATATATACACACACTCACCACATTCCAGACACTGAGAAAATAAAATATATATATATATATATACACACACTCACCACATTCCAGACACTGAGAAAAAAATATATATATATATATACACACACTCACCACATTCCAGACCCTGAGAAAACATATATATATATACACACACACTCACCACATTCCTGACCGTGAGAGAAAAAAAAAATATATATATACACACTCACCACATTCCAGACCTTGAGAGAAAAAAATTGATATATATATACACACTCACCACATTCCAGACCCTGAGAAAAAAAAATATATATATACACACACACTCACCACATTCCAGACCCTGAGAAAAAAAACAAATATATATATATATATATATATACACACACACTCACCACATTCCAGACCCTGAGAAAATTAATATATATACATATGCACACACTCACCACATTCCAGACCCTGAGAAAATTAATATATATCTACATACACACTCACCACATTCCAGACCCTGAGAAAAAAAAAATATATATATATACACACACACTCACCACATTCCAGACCCTGAGAGAAATATATATATATATATACACACACTCACCACTTTCCAGACCCTGTGAAAAAAAATATATTTTATACACACTCACCACATTCCAGACACTGAGAAAAAATATATATATTCATACACACTCACCGCATTCCAGACCCTGAGAAAAAAAACAAATATATATATATATATATATGCACACACTCACCACATTCCAGACCCTGAGAAAAAAAAAATATATATATACACACACTCACCACATTCCAGACCCTGAGAAAAAAATATATATCTTTACACACTCACCACATTCCAGACACTGAGAAAAAATATATATATATATATTTACACACACTCACCATATTCCAGGCACTGAGAGAAAAAAAAATATATATATATATACACACACACTCACCACATTCCAGACACTGAGAAAGAAAATTATATATATATACACACACACTCACCACATTGCAGACCCTGAGGAAAAAAATATATATATATAGACACACTCACCACATTCTAGACACTGACAAAAAAATATATATATATAGATACACACACACACCACATTCCAGACCATGAGAAAAAAAAATATATATACATATGCAAACACTCACCACATTACAGACCCTGAGAAAATATATATATATATATATACATACACACTCACCACATTCCAGACACTGAGAAAAAAAATAAATATATTTTCACACACTCACCACATTCCAGACACTGAGAAAAAAAATATATATATACACACACTCACCACATTCCAGACACTGAGAAAAAAAAAATATATATATATACACACACTCACCACATTCCGGACACTGAGAGAAAAAAATATATATATACACACACTCACCACATTCCAGACCCTGAGAAAAAATATATATATATATATATACACACACTCACCACATTCCAGAACCTGTGAAAAAATATATATATATATACACACTCACCACATTCCAGACACTGAGAAAAATATATTTATAGACATACACACTCACCACATTCCAGACCCTGAGAAAAAAAAAAAATATATATATATACACACACTCACCATATTCCAGACACTGAGAAAAAAAACATATATATATACACACACTCACCACATTCCAGACACTGAGAAAAAAAAATATCTACTTACACACTCACCACATTCCAGACCCTGAGAAAAAAAAATATTTATATACACACACACTCACCACATTCCAGACCCTGAGAGAAAAATATATATATATATATACACACTCACCACATTCGAGACCCTGAGAAAAAAAAAATATATATTTACACACACTCACCACATTCCAGACACTGTGAAAAAAAAAATATATATATACACACACACTCACCACATTCCAGAACCTGAGAAAAAAAAAATATATATATACACACTCACCACATTCCAGACACTGAGAAAAATATATATATAGACAGACACACTCACCACATTCCAGACCCTGAGAAAAAAAAAATATATATATATACACACACTCACCACATTCCAGAACCTGCGAAAAAAAAATATATATATATACACACTCACCACATTCCAGAAACTGAGTAAAAAAAAATATATATATATATACACACTCACCACATTCTAGACACTGACAAAAAAAAATATATATATATATACACACTCACCACATTCCAGACACTGAGAAAGAAAATTATATATATATACACAGACACTCACCACATTGCAGACCCTGAGAAAAAAAAAAATATATATATAGACACACTCACCACATTCTAGACACTGACAAAAAAAAATATATATATATATACACACACTCACCACATTCCAGACCCTGAGAAAACAAAATATATATATAGATACACACACACCACATTCCAGACCCTGAGAAAAAATAAATATATACATATGCACACATTCACCACATTCCAGACCCTGAGAAACAAATATATATATATACATACACACTCACCACATTACAGACACTGAGAAAAAAATATATATACATATATATTTACACACACTCACCACATTCCAGACCCTGAGAAATTAAAAAATATATATCCACACACACTCACCACATTCCAGACCCTGAAGGAAAATTATATATATATATATACACACTCACCACATTCCAGACCCTGAGAAAAAAAATATATATATATACACACACTCACAACATTCTAGACCCTGAGAAAAAAAAATACATATATATACACACACTCATCACATTCCAGACCCTGAGAAAAAAAAATTATATATACATACACACTCACCACATTCCAGACCCAGAAGAAAAAAAAAATATATATATATACACACACTCACCACATTCAAGACACTGAGAAAAAAAAATATATATATACACACACCACATTCCAGATCCTGAGAAAAAATATGTATATATATATACACACACCACATTCCAGACCCTGAGAAAAAAAATATATTTATATATACACGCACACCACATTCCAGACACTGAGAAAAAAATATATATATTTATACACACACACTCACCACATTCCGGACCCTGTGAAAAAAAATATATACATATATACACACTCACCACATTCCAGACCCTGAGAAAAAAAAAATATATATATACACACACACTCACAACATTCTAGACCCTGAGAAAAAAAAATACATATATATACACACACTCATCACATTCCAGACCCTGAGAAAAAAAAATTATATATACATACACACTCACCACATTCCAGACCCAGAAGAAAAAAATATATACATATATACACACTCACCACATTCCAGACACTGAGAAAAAAAAAAAATATATATATATACACACACACCACATTCCAGACCCTGAGAAAAAAAATACATATATACACGCACACCATATTCCCGACCCTGAGAAAAAAAATATATATATACACACTCACCACATTCCAGACCCTGAGGAAAAAAAATATATATATATATACACACTCACCACATTCCAGACCCTGAGAAAAGAAAAAATATATATATATACACACACTCACCACATTCCAGACCCTGAGAAAAAAAAATATATATATATACACACTCAATACATTCCAGACCCTGAGAAAAAAATAATATATATATATATATGTACACACACTCACCACATTTCAGACCGAGGAAAAAAAAAAATATATATATACACACACTCACCACATTCCAGACCCTGAGAAAAGAAAAAATATATATATACACACACACTCACCACATTCCAGACCCTGAGAAAAAAAAATAAATATATATACACACTCACCACATTCCAAACACTGGGAAAAAAAAATATATATATATACACGCTCTCCACATTCCAGACTCTGAGAAAAAAATATATATATCTATATATAAACACACACTCACCACATTCCAGACCCTGAGAAAAAAAAAATATATATATACACACTCACCACATTCCAGACCCTGAGAAAAGAAAAAATATATATACACACACTCACCACATTCCAGACCCTGAGAAAAAAAAATATATATATATACACACTCAATACATTCCAGACCCTGAGAAAAAAATAATATATATATATATATGTACACACACTCACCACATTTCAGACCGAGAAAAAAAAATATATATATACACACACACTCACCACATTCCAGACCCTGAGAAAAAAAAAATAAATATATATACACACGCTCTCCACATTCCAGACTCTGAGAAAAAAATATATATATCTATATATAAACACACACTCACCACATTCCAGACCCTGAGAAAAAAAAATATATATATAAAAACACACACTCACCACATTCCAGACACTGAGAAAAAAAAAAATATATATATATATATTTACACACACTCACCATATTCCAGACACGGAGAAAAAAAAAAATATATATATATATATACACACACACTCACCACATTCCAGACACTGAGAAAGAAAATTATATATATATACACACACACTCACCACATTCCAGACACTGACAAAAAAATATATATGTATAGATACACACACTCACCACATTACAGACCCTGAGAAAAAAAATATATATACATATGCAAACACTCACCACATTACAGACCCTGAGAATATATATATATATATATATATATATATATATATATATATACACACTCACCACATTCCAGACACTGAGAAAAAAAATATATATATTTTCACACACTCACCACATTCCAGACACTGAGAAAAAAAAAAAATATATATATACACACACTCACCACATTCCGGACACTGAGAAAAAAAAACTATCTACTTACACACTCACCACATTCCAGACCCTGAGAAAAAAAAATATATATATACACACACACTCACCACATTCCAGACCCTGAGAGAAAAAAAAATATATATATATATACACACTCACCACATTCGAGACCCTGAGAAAAAAAAATATATATATACACACACTCACCACATTCCAGACCCTGAGAAAAAAAAAAAATATATATATATACACACACTCACCACATTCCAGAACCTGTGAAAAAAAAAATATATATATACACACTCACCACATTCCAGACACTGAGAAAAATATATATATAGACATACACACTCACCACATTCCAGACCCTGAGAAAAAAAAAATATATATATACACACACGCACCACATTCCAGACACTGAGAAAAAAAAATATCTACTTACACACTCACCACATTCCAGACCCTGAGAAAAAAATATATATATATACACACACACTCACCACATTCCAGACCCTGTGAAAAAATATATATATATACACACACACTCACCACATTCCAGACCCTGAGAAAAAAATATATATATATACACACACTCACCACATTGCAGACCCTGTGAAAAACAATATATATATATATATACACACACACTCACCACATTCCAGACCCTGAGGAAAAAAAACAAATATATATATATATATATATACACACACTCACCACATTCCAGACCCTGAGAAAAAAAAGAAAATATATATATACGCACTCTCACCACATTCCAGACCCTTATGAAAATATATATATATATACACACACACTCACCACATTCCAGACCCTGTGAACAAAAATATATATATACACACACACTCACCACATTCCAGACCCTGAGAAAAAAATATATATATACACACTCACCACACTCCAGACACTGAGAAAAAAAAAATATATATATATATACATATACACACACACTCACCACATTCCAGACACTGAGAAAATATATATATATATATATATGCACACTCACCACATTCCAGACACCGAGAGAAAAAAAAAATATATATCTATACACTCACCACATTCCAGACACTGAGAAAAAATTTATATATATACACACACTCACCACATTCCAGACACGGAGAAAATATATATATATATATATATATATACACACACTCACCACATCCCAGACCCTGAGAAAAATATATATATATATATACACACGCTGACCACATTCCAGACACTGAGAAAAAAATATATATATATATATGCACTCACCACATTCCAGACCCTGAGAAAAAAAAATACATATATATATACACACTCACCACATTCAAGACACTGAGAAAAAAAAATATATATATATACACACACACTCACAACATTCTAGACACTGAGAAAAAAACATATATATATATACACACTCACCACATTCCAAAACCTGAGAAAAAAAAAATATATATATATACACACACTCACCACATTCCAGACCCTGAGAAAAAAAAATATATGCATACACACACTCACCACATTCCAGAACCCGAGAAAAAAAAATACATATATATACACACACTCACCACATTCAAGACTGTGAGAAAAAAAATATATATACACACACTCACCACATTCCAGACCCAGAGAAAAAAAAATATATATACACGCACACCATATTCCAGACACTGAGGAAAAAAAAATATATATATACACACACTCACCACATTCCAGACCCTGAGAAAAAGAAATATATATTTCTATATATACACACTCACCACATTCCAGACCCTGAGAAAAGAAAAAATATATATATATACACACACTCACCACATTCCAGACCCTGAGGAAATAAAAAATATATATACACACTCACCACATTCCAGACCCTCAGAAAAGAAAATATATATACATATACACACACTCACCACATTCCAGACTCTGAGAAAAAAAATATATATATATACACACACCCAACACATTCCAGACCCTGAGAAAGAAAAATATATACATATATACACACACTCACCACATTCCAGACACTGAGAAAAAAAAAAAAATATATATATATATGTACACACACTCACCACATTCCAGACCCTGAGGAAAAAAAAAATATATATATATACACACACTCACCACATTCCAGACCCTGAGAATAAAATATATATATATATACACACACACCACATTCCAGACCCTGAGAAAAAAAATATATATATATACACGCACACCATATTCCAGACACTGAGGAAAAGAAATATATATATATATACACACACTCAGCACATTCCAGACCCTGCGAAAAAGAAATATATATATATATACACACACTCAGCACATTCCAGACCCTGAGAAAAAAAAATATATACATAAATATACACACTCACCACATTCCAGACACAGAAAAAAAAAATATATATATATGTACACACACTCACCACATTCCAGACCCGGAGGAAAAAAAATATATATATATGCACACACTCACCACATTCCAGACCCTGAGAATAAAATATATATATCTACACACACTCACCACATTCCAGACACTGAGAAAAAAAACGTATATATATATATATATATAGACACTCACCACATTCCAGACCCTGAGAATAAAATATATATATACACACACAATCACCACATTCCAGCCCCTGAGAATAAAATATATATATATACACACACTCACCACATTCCACACACTGAGAAAAAAATATATTTATATATATATAAACACACACACACTCACCACATTCCAAACCCTGAGAAAAAAATATATATAAAAACACACACACTCACCACATTCCAGACCGTGAGAAAAAAAAATACATATATACACAGACACTCACCACATACCAGACCCTGAGAAAAAAATATATATATACACACACTCACCACATTCCAGACCCTGAGAAAAAAAAAATATATATATATGCTCACACACTCACCACATTCCAGACCCTGAGAAAAATAAATATATATATATATATACACACTCACCACATTCCAGACACTGAGAAAAAAAAATATATATATATACACACTCACCACATTCCAGAACCTGAGAAAAAAAATTATATATATATATACACACACTCACCACATTCCAGACACTGAGAAAAAAAAAATATATACATACACACACACTCACCACATTCCAGACCCAGAGGAAAAAAAAAATATATATATATACACACACACCACATTCCAGACACTGATAAAAAAAATATATATATATACACACACACTCACCACATTCCAGACACTGAGAAAAAAAAAATATATATATACACACTCACCACATTCCAGACCCTGAGAATGAAATATATATATATACACACACACTCACCACAGTCCAGTCCCTGAGAATAATATATATATATATAAATATAAATATATACACACTCACCACATTCCAGACCCTGAGGAAAGAAAAATGTATATATACACACACTCAAAACATTCCAGACCGAGAGGAAAAAAAAAATATATATATATATATATACACACACTCACCACATTCAAGACTGAGAAAAAAATATATATATACACACACTCACCACATTCCTGACCCTGAGAAAAAAAAAAATATATATATATATTTACACACTCACCACATTCCAGACCCAGAGAAAAAAAAATATATGTATATATATACACACACACACCACATTCCAGACCCTGAGAAAATATATATATATATATACACACGCACACCATATTCCAGACACTGAGGAAAAAAATATATATATATACACACACTCACCACATTCCAGACCCTAAGAAAAAAATATATATATATACACACACCCAGCACATTCCAGACCCTGAGAAAAAAAAATATATACTTATATACACACACTCACCACATTCCAGACACTGAGAAAAAAAAATTATATATATATATGTACACACACTCACCACATTCCAGACCGAGGAAAAAAAAAAATATATATATACACACACTCACCACATTCCAGACCCAGAGAATAAAAAAAATATATATATATATATATATACACACACCACATTCCAGACCCTGAGAAAAAAAAAATATATATATATATATACACGCACACCATATTCCAGACACTGAGGAAAAAAAAATATATATATACACACTCACCACATTCCAGACCCTGAGAAAAAGAAATATATATATATATATATACACACTCACCACATTCCAGACCCTGAGAAAAAAAAATATATATAGCTACACAAACACTCACCACATTCCAGACCCTGAGGAAAAAAAAAATATATATACACACACTCACCACATTCCAGACCCTGAGAAAAGAAATATATATATATATATACACACACTCAATACATTCCAGACCCTGAGAAAAAAATATATATACATATATATACACACTCACCACATTCCAGACCCTCAGAAAAGAAAATATATATATATATATACACACTCACCACATTCCAGACCCTCAGAAAAGAAAATATATATATATATACACACACCCAACACATTCCAGACCCTGAGAAAGAAAAATATATACATATATACACACACTCACCACATTCCAGACACTGAGAAAAAAAAAAATATATATATATATATGTACACACACTCACCACATTCCAGACCCTGAGGAAAAAAAAAATATATATATATACACACACTCACCACATTCCAGACCCTGAGAATAAAATATATATATATATACACACACACCACATTCCAGACCCTGAGAAAAAAAATATATATATATACACGCACACCATATTCCAGACACTGAGGAAAAGAAATATATATATATATACACACACTCAGCACATTCCAGACCCTGCGAAAAAGAAATATATATATATATACACACACTCAGCACATTCCAGACCCTGAGAAAAAAAAATATATACATAAATATACACACTCACCACATTCCAGACACTGAGAAAAAAAAAATATATATATATGTACACACACTCACCACATTCCAGACCCGGAGGAAAAAAAATATATATATATGCACACACTCACCACATTCCAGACCCTGAGAATAAAATATATATATCTACACACACTCACCACATTCCAGACACTGAGAAAAAAAACGTATATATATATATATATATAGACACTCACCACATTCCAGACCCTGAGAATAAAATATATATATACACACACAATCACCACATTCCAGCCCCTGAGAATAAAATATATATATATACACACACTCACCACATTCCACACACTGAGAAAAAAATATATTTATATATATATAAACACACACACACTCACCACATTCCACACCCTGAGAAAAAAATATATATAAAAACACACACACTCACCACATTCCAGACCGTGAGAAAAAAAAATACATATATACACAGACACTCACCACATACCAGACCCTGAGAAAAAAAAATATATATACACACACTCACCACATTCCAGACCCTGAGAAAAAAAAAATATATATATATGCTCACACACTCACCACATTCCAGACCCTGAGAAAAAAATATATATATATACACACTCACCACATTCCAGAACCTGAGAAAAAAAATTATATATATATATACACACACTCACCACATTCCAGACACTGAGAAAAAAAAAATATATACATACACACACACTCACCACATTCCAGACCCAGAGGAAAAAAAATATATATATATATATACACACACACCACATTCCAGACACTGATAAAAAAAATATATATATATACACACACACTCACCACATTCCAGACACTGAGAAAAAAAAAAATATATATATACACACTCACCACATTCCAGACCCTGAGAATGAAATATATATATATACACACACACTCACCACAGTCCAGTCCCTGAGAATAATATATATATATATAAATATAAATATAAATATATACACACTCACCACATTCCAGACCCTGAGGAAAAAAAAATGTATATATACACACACTCAAAACATTCCAGACCGAGAGGAAAATAAATATATATATATATACACACACTCACCACATTCAAGACTGAGAAAAAAAAATATATATACACACACTCACCACATTCCTGACCCTGAGAAAAAAAAAATATATATATATATTTACACACTCACCACATTCCAGACCCAGAGAAAAAAAAATATATGTATATATATACACACACACACCACATTCCAGACCCTGAGAAAAAAAATATATATATATACACACGCACACCATATTCCAGACACTGAGGA
>NW_027141851.1:3797500-3827500 GCF_036365525.1 Heterodontus francisci
GACCCTGAGAAAAAAAAAAAAATATATATATATATATATACACACACACTCACCACATACCAGACCCTGAGAAAAAAAATATATATATACACACACTCACCACATTCCAGTCCCTGAGGGAAAAATATATATATATACACACTCACCACACTCCAGACACTGAGAAAAAAATATATATATATGCACACTCAATACATTCCAGACGCTGAGAAGAAAAATATATATATATACACACTCACCACATTCCAGACCCTGAGAAAAAAAAATATATATAAACACACACACACTCACCACATTCCAGACCCTGAGAAAAAAAAATATATATAAAAACACACACACTCACCACATTCCAGACCCTGAGAAAAAAAAAAATATATATATATATACACACACTCAGCACATTCCAAGCCCTGAGAAAAAAAATATATATATACACACACTCACCACATTCCAGACCCTGAGGGAAAAAAAAATATATATATGTACACACTCACCACACTCCAGACCCTGAGGAAAAAAAAATATATATATACACACACTCACCACATTCCAGACCCTGAGAATAAAATATATATATATATATACACACACTCACCACATTCCAGACCCTGAGAAAAAAAAAATATATATATACAGACACTCACCACATTCCAGACCCTGAGAAAAATATATATATATATACACACACACTCACCACATTCCAGACACTGAGAAAAAAAAAATATATATATATACACTCACCACATTCCAGAACCTGAGAAAAAAAATTAGATATATATATACACACACTCACCACATTGCAGACACTGAGAAAAAAAATTAGATATATATATACACACACTCATCACATTCCAGACACTGAAAAAAAAAATATATATATACACACACACTCACCACATTCCAGACACTGAGAAAAAAAAAATATATATATACACTCACCACCTTCCAGAACCTGAGGAAAAAATTAGATATATATTTCCACACACTCACCACATTCCAGACACTGAGAAAAATATATATATATATATTTACACTCTCACCAGATTCCAGACCCAGAGGAAAAAAAAAATATATATATACACACACCACATTGCACACTGAGAAAAAAATATATATATATATACACACACACTCACCACATTCCAGACCCTGAGAAAAAAAATATATATATATATTTACACACTCACCACATTCCAGACACAGAATAAAAATATATATATATACACACACACTCACCACATTCCAGACCCTGAGAAAAAAATATATATATATATACACACACACCACATTCCAGACCCTGAGAAAAAAAAATATGTATATATACACGCACACCATATTCCAGACCGAGAAAAAAAAAGTATATATATATACACACACTCACCACATTCCAGACCCTGAGAAAAAAAAATATATATATATACACACTCACCACATTCCAGACCCTGAGAAAAAAAAATATATATATACACACACACTCACCACATTCCAGACCCTGAGGAAAAAAAACATATATATCTATACACACTCACCACATTCCAGACCCTGAGAAAAGAAATAATATATATATATACACACACTCACCACATTCCAGACCCTGAGAAAAAAAAAAATATATATATATACACACACTCAATACATTCCAGACGCTGAGAAAAAAAAATATATACATATATACACACACTCACCACATTCCAGACCCTGAGAAAAAATATATATATACATATATATACACACACTCACCACATTCCAGACCCTGAGAAAAAATGATATATATATATACACACACACTCGCCACATTCCTGACCCTGAGAAAAAAAAATATATATATATAAACACTCACCACATTCCAGACACTGGGAAAAAAAAAATATATATATTTATACACGCTCACAACATTCCAGACACTGAGAAAAATATATATATATATATATAAACACACACACTCAACACATTCCAGACCCTGAGAACAAAAATATATATATATTTATATATATATACACACACTCACCACATTCCAGACCCTGAGAAAAGATATATATATATATATACACACACACACACTCACCACATTCCAGACCCTGAGAAAAAAAAATATATATATATATACACACACTCACCACATTCCAGACCCTGAGAAAAAATTATGTATATATATGTACACACTCACCACATTACAGACCATGAGAAAAAATATATATATATACACACTCACTCACCACATTCCAGACCCTGAGAAAAAAAAACATATATATATACATATACACACACACCACATTCCAGACCCTGAGAGACAATAAATATATATATATGTACACACACACCACATTCCAGACCCTGAGAAATTACAAAAAAAAAAAATATATATATATATATACACACACTCACCACTTTCCAGACCCTTAGAAAAAAAAGGAAATACATATATACACACACACACACCACATTCCAGACCCTGAGAACAAAAAATATATATATACACACACTCACCACATTCCAGACCCTGAGAAAAAAATATGTATATATGCACACACTCACCACATTCCAGACACTTTGAAAAAAAATGTATATATATAGACACACTCACTACATTGCAGATCCTGAGAAAAAAAAAATATATATCGACACACTCACCACATTCCAGACACTGAGAAAAAAAAAATATATATATAGACACACTCACCACATTCCAGACCCTGAGAAAAAAAAATATATATACACACTCACCACATTCCAGACCCTGGGAAAAAAAAAATATATATATACACACACTCAGCACATTCCAGACACTGAGAAAAAAATATATATATATCTGCACACGCCACATTCCAGACCCTGAGAAAAAAAAATATCTATATATATACACACACACTCACCACATTCCAGACCATGAGAAAAAAAATATATATATACACACACACTCACCACATTCCAGACCCTGAGAAAAAAAACATATATATACATATACACACACACCACATTCCAGACCCTGAGAAATTTAAAAAAAATATGTATATATATACACACACTCAGCACATTCCAGACACTGAGAAAAAAAAATATATATATATACACACACTCACCACATTCCAGACCCTGAGAAAAAAAAATATCTATATATATACACACACTCAGCACATTCCAGACCCTAAGAAAAAAAAAATATATATATACACACACACTCACCACATACCAGACCCTGAGAAAAAAAAAAATATATATACTCACACACTCACCACATTCCAGACCCTGAGAAAAAAAATAAATATATATTTATATATATACACACACACTCACCACATTCCAGACCCTGAGAAAAAAGATATATATATATACACACACACACACTCACCACATTCCAGACCCTGATAAAAAAATATATATATATATACACACACTCACCACATTCCAGACCCTGAGAAAAAAACATATATGTATACATATACACACACACCACATTCCAGACCCTGAGAGAAAATAAATATATATATATATATATATATATACACGCACTCACCTCATTCCAAACACTTAAAAAAAAGGAAATATATATATACACACACACACCACATTCCAGACCCCGAGAAAAAAAAATATATATACATATATATACACACACTCACCACATTCCAGACCCTGAGAAAAAATATATATATATATACACACACTCACCACATGCCAGACCCTGAGGAAAAAAAATATATATATACACACACTCAGCACATTCCAGACACAGAAAAAAATATATATATACACACACTCACCACATTCCAGACCCTGAGAAAAAAAAATATATATATACACACACTCAGCACATTCCAGACCCTGAGAAAAAAATCATATATATTATTATACACACACTCACCACATTCCAGACACTGAGAAAAAAAAATATATATATATACACACACTCACCACATTCCAGACCCCGAGAAAAAAATATATATATACATATATATACACACACTCACCACATTCCAGACCCTGAGAAAAAAAAAATATATATATATACACACACTCACCACATTCCAGAGCATGAGAAAAAAAAAAATATATATACACACACACTCACCACATTCCAGACCCTGAGAAAAAAACATATATATATATACATATACACACACACCACATTCCAGACCCTGAGAGAAAATAAATATATGTATATGTACACACACACCACATTCCAGACCCTGAGAAATTAAAAAAAAAAAAATATATATATATATACACACACACACTCACCACATTCCAGACCCTGAGAAAAAAAAATATATATATATACACACACTCACCACATGCCAGACCCTGAGGAAAAAAAAAATATATATACACACACTCAGCACATTCCAGACACAGAAAAAAAAATATATATATACACACACTCTCCACATTCCAGACACTGAGAAAAATATATATATATATATATATACACACACATTCACCACATTCTCTACCCTGAGAAAAAAAAAATATATATATACACACACTCAGCACATTCCAGAACCTGAGAAAAAAAATATATATATATACACACACTCGGCACATTCCAGACCCTGAGAAAAAAATCATATATATTATTATACACACACTCACCACATTCCAGACACTGAGAAAAAAAAATTATATATATATATCTATACACACACTCACCACATTCCAGACCCTGAGAAAAAGAAAATATATATATATACACACACTCACCACATTCCAGACACTGAGAAAAATAATATATATATATACACACACTCACCACATTCCAGACCCTGAGAAAAAAAAAAAAATATATATATACACACACTCACCACATTCCAGACACTGAGAAAAAAAAATATATATATACACACACAATCACCACATTCCAGACCCTGAGAAAACAATAAAATAATATATATATATATACACAGACTCACCACATTCCTGACACTGAAAAAATATATATATATATATCGACACACACTCACCACATTCCAGACACTGAGAAAAAAAAATATATATATACACACACTCGCCACATTCCAGACACTGAGAAAAAAAAAATATATATATATACACACACTCACCACATTCCACACGCTGAGAAAAAAACATATATATATATATACACACACACTCACCACATTCCAGACACGGAGAAAAAAAAATGTATATATATAGACACACTCACCACATTCCAGACACTGAAAGAAAAAATATATATAGACACACTCACCACATTCCAGACACTGAGAAAAAAAAATATATATACACACACTCACCACATTCCAGACCCTGAGAAAAAATATATATATATACACGCACACTCAGGACATTCCAGACCCTGAGAAAAAAAAAATATATATATATACACACACTCACCACATTCCAGACCCTGAGAAGAAAAAATTTATATATATACACACACTCACCACATTCCAGACACAGAAAAAAAAATATATATATATATACACACATTCACCACATTCCAGACACTGAGAAAAAAATATATATATACACACATTCACCACATTCTCTACCCTGAGAAAAAAATATATATATACACACTCAGCACATTCCAGACCCTGAGAAAAAAAACATATTATACACACACTCGCCACATTCCAGACACTGAGAAAAAAAATATATATATATATACACACACTCACCACATTCCAGAAACTGAGAAAAAAATATATATATATACACATTCACCACATTCTCTACCCTGAGAAAAAAAAATATATATACACACTCAGCACATTCCAGACCATGAGAAAAAAAAATATATATATATACACACTCACCACATTCCAGACCATGAGAAAAAAAAATATATATATATACACACACACACCACGTTCCAGACCCTGAGAAAAAAAATATTTATATGTATACATATACACACACACCACATTCCAGATCCTGAGAGAAAATAAATATATATATATTTACACACACACCACATTCCAGACACTGAGAAAAAAAATATATATATATATGTACTCACACCACATTCCAGACACTGAAAAAAAAAATATATATACATATACACACTCACCAAATTCCAGACAGAGAAAAAAAAATATATATATATACATACACACACACTCACCACATTCCAGACACTGAGAAAATATATATATATATATATACACACTCACCACATTCCAGACACTGAGAAAAAAAAAAAAAAATATATATATATATATATATATATATACACACACACACACACTCACCACATTCCAGACACGGAGAAAAAAAATATATATATATACACACACTCACCACATTCCAGACACTGAGTAAAAAAATATATATATATACACACACTCACTCATCACATTCCACAAGCTGAGAAAAAAAAAAATATATATATATATATACACACACACTCACCATATTCCAGACACGGAGAAAAAAAAAAGTATCTATATAGACACACTCACCACATTCCAGACACTGAGAAAAAACAAATATATATAGACACACTCACCACATTCCAGACACTGAAAAAAAAAAATATATATATATATAGACACACTCACCACATTCCAGACACTGAGAAAAAAATGTATATATATACACTCACCACATTCCAGACCCTGAGAAAAAAAAAAATATATATACACACACTCAGCACATTCCAGAACCTGAGAAAAAAATATATATATACACACACTCAGCACATTCCAGACACTGAGAAAAAAAAAATATATATATACACACACTCACCACATTCCAGACACTGAGGAAAAAATATATATATATATACACACACTCACCACATTCCAGACACAGAAAAAAAAATATATATATATACACACACTCACCACATTCCAGACACTGAGAAAAAAATATATATATACACACATTCACCACATTCTCTACCC
The DNA here is from genome assembly GCF_036365525.1 of Heterodontus francisci. NCBI lineage: Eukaryota > Metazoa > Chordata > Chondrichthyes > Heterodontiformes > Heterodontidae > Heterodontus > Heterodontus francisci. The sequence continues at coordinate 3,804,367 of NW_027141851.1, forward strand.
TGAGAAAAAAAATATATACATACACACTCAGCACATTCCAGACCCTGAGAAAAAAAACATATATATTATTATACACACACTCGCCACATTCCAGACACTGAGAAAAAAAATATATATATATACACACACTCACCACATTCCAGAAACTGAGAAAAAAAAAATATATATATACACACTCACCACATTCCAGACCATGAGAAAAAAATAAATATATATATATATACACACACACTCACCACATACCAGACCCTGAGAAAAAATAAATATATATATATACACACACTCACCACATTCCAGACCCTGAGAAAAAAAAATATATATATTTATATATATACACACACTCACCACATTCCAGACCCTGAGAAAAAAAAATATATATATTTATATATATACACACACTCACCACATTCCAGACCCTGAGAAAAAAAGATATATATATATACACACACACACACTCACCACATTCCAGACCCTGAGGAAAAAAAAATATATATATATATATATATACACACTCACCACATTCCAGACCCTGAGAAAAAAACATATATATATACATATACACACACACCACATTCCAGACCCTGAGAGAAAATATATATATATATATATATACACACACTCACCACATTCCAAAACCTTAAAAAAAGGAAATATATATATACACACAAACACCACATTCCAGACCCCGAGAAAAAAATATATATATACATATATATATACACACACTCACCACATTCCAGACCCTGAGAAAAAATATATATATATACACACACTCACCACATGCCAGACCCTGAGGAAAAAAAATATATATATACACACACTCAGCACATTCCAGACACAGAAAAATATATATATGTATACACACACTCACCACATTCCAGACACTGAGAAAAAAATATATATATATACACTCTCACCACATTCTCTACCCTGAGAAAAAAAAAAAATATATATACACACTCACCACATTCCAGACCCCGAGAAAAAAAAAAAATATATATACACACACTCAGCACATTCCAGACCCTGAGAAAAAAATCATATATATTATTATACACACACTCACCACATTCCAGACCCTGAGAAAAAAAAAATATATCTATACACACACTCACCACATTTCAGGCACTGAGAAAAAAAAAATATATATATACATATACACACACACCACATTCCAGACCCTGAGAGAAAATAAATATATATATATATATACACACACTCACCACATTCCAAACCCTTAAAAAAAGGAAATATATATATACACACAAACACCACATTCCAGACCCTGAGAAAAAAAAAATATATATACATATATATACACACACTCACCACATTCCAGACCCTGAGAAAAAAAAAATATATACACACACTCACCACATGCCAGACCCTGAGGAAAAAAAATATATATATACACACTCAGCACATTCCAGACACAGAAAAAAATATATATATACACACACTCACCACATTCCAGACACTGAGAAAAAAAAAATATATATATACACACATTCACCACATTCTCTACCCTGAGAAAAAAAAATATATATATACACACTCACCACATTAAAGACCCTGAGAAAAAAATATATATATACACACACTCAGCACATTCCAGACCCAGAGAAAAAAATCATATATATTATTATACACACACTCACCACATTCCAGTCCCTGAGAAAAAAAAAATATATATATATACACACACTCACCACATTCCAGGCACTGAGAAAAAAATATATATATATACACACACCCACCACATTCCAGACCCTGAGAAAACAAAAAAATAATATATATATACACAGACTCACCACATTCTGACACTGAAAAAAAAATATATATATATCTACACACACTCACCACATTCCAGACACTGAGAAAAAAAAATATATATATACACACACTCGCCACATTCCAGACAGAGAAGAAAAAAATATATATATACACACACTCACCACATTCCAGACACTGAGTAAAAAAAATTATATATATACACACACACACTCACCACATTCCACACGCTGAGAAAAAAAAAAATATATATATATATACACACACACTCACCACATTCCAGACACGGAGAAAAAAAAATGTATATATATATATACACACACTCAGCACATTCCAGACCCTGAGAAAAAAAAAATATATATACACAGACTCACCACATTCCAGACCCTGAGGAAAAAAAAATATATATACACACACTCACCACATTCCAGACCCTGAGGGAAAAGAAAATATATATATATACACACACTCACCACATTCCAGACACTGAGAAAAAAATATATATATACACACATTCACCACATTCTCTACCCTGAGAAAAAATATATATATATATTTATATATATACACACACTCACCACATTCCAGACCCTGAGAAAAAAGATATATATATATACACACACACACACTCACCACATTCCAGACCCTGAGAAAAAAAAAAATATATATATATATACACACACTCACCACGTTCCAGACGATGAGAAAAAAATATATATATATATATTTACACACTCACCACATTCCAGACCATGAGAAAAAAAAAATATATATATACACACACACTCACCACATTCCAGACCCTGAGAAAAAAACATATATATATAGATATACACACACACCACATTGCAGACCCTGAGAGAAAATAAATATATATATATATATGTACACACACACCACATTCCAGACCCTGAGAAAAAAAATATATATATATATATACACACACTGACCACATTCCAGAACCTGCGAAAAAAAATATATATATATACACACTCACCACATTCCAGACACTGAGTAAAAAAAAAATATATATATATATATACACACACTCACCACATTCCAAACCCTTAAAAAAAAGGTAATATATATATACACACACACACCACATTCCAGACCCCGAGAAAAAAAATATATATACATATATATACACACACTCACCACATTCCAGACACTGAGAAAAAAAATATATATATACACACACTCACCTCATTCCAGACACTGAGAAAAAAAATATATATATATACACACTCACCACATTCCAGACACTGAGTAAAAAAAAATATATATATATATACACACACACACTCACCACATTCCAGACCCTGAGAAAAAAATATATATATCTTCACACACTCACCACATTCCAGACACTGAGAAAAAAAAAATATATAGAAACTCACCACATTCCAGACCCTGAGAAAAAAAAAAATATATATACATATATACACACATTCACCACATTCTCTACCCTGAGAAAAAAAATATATATATACACACACACTCAGCACATTCCAGACCCTGAGAAAAAAAACATATATATATATATATATACACACACTCACCGCATTCCAGACACTGAGAAAAATATATATATATATATGTACACACACTCACCACATTCCAGACACTGAGAAAACAAAAACATAATATATATATACACACACTCACCACATTCCAGACACTGAGAAAAAAAAATATATATATATATATATAAATACACACACACCACATTCCAGACACTGAGAAAAAAAAAATATATATATATACACACTCGCCACATTCCAGACCCTGAGGGAAAAAAAAAAATATATATATATATACACACTCACCACATACCAGACACTGAGAAAAAAAAAAAATATATATATATACACACACACTCACCAAATTCCAGACCCTGAGAAAACAAAAAAAAAAAATATATATATATATATATACACACTCACCACATTCCAGACACTGAGAAAAAAAATATATATCAATTCAGACTCACCACATTCCAGACACTGAGGAAAAATAAAATATATATATATACACACACTCACCACATTCGAGATCCTGAGAAAAAAAACATATATATATATATATATATATATATATATATATACACACTCACCACATTCCAGACAATGAGAAAAAAATATATATATATTCACACTCACAACATTCCAGACACTGAGAAAAAAAAAATATATATATACACACACTCACCACATTCCAGACACTGAGAAAAAAAAATAAATATATACACACACTCACCACATTACAGACCCTGAGAAAAAAAAATATATATACACACACACACTCAACACATTCCAGACCCTGAGAAAGAAAATATATAGATATATATATACACACTCTCACCACATTCCAGACAGAGAAAAAAATATATATATCGATACACACACACCACATTCCAGACCCTGAGAGAAAAAATAATATATATATATATACAAACACACCATTCTAGACCCTGAGAAAAAGATATATATATATATATATATGCACACACACTCACCACATTCCAGACACTGATAAAATATATATATATATATATATATATATACATATACACACTCAACACATTCCAGACACTGAGGAAAAAAAAAATATATATATAAAAACACACACTCACCACATTCCAGACCCTGAGGAAAAAAAAGTATACATAGATATACGCACACACACCACATTCCAGACCCTGAGAAAAAAAAATAAATATATACATATACACACACACCACATTCCAGACCCTGAGAGAAAAAAAACAGATATATATACATATACACACACACCACATTCCAGACACACAGAAAAAAAAAATATATATATACACACTCACCACCATCCAGACCCTGAGAAAAATATATATATATATACACACACACTCACCACATTCCAGACCCTGAGAATAATATATATATATATACACACACACTCACCACATTCCAGACACTGGGAAAAAATATTTATATATGTATACACACTCACCACATTCCAGACGCTGAGAAAAAAAAATTATATATATATCTATACACACTCACCAAATTCCAGACCCTGAGAAAACAAAAAAAAATATATATATATATATACACACTCACCACATTCCAGACACTGAGAAAAAAAAAATATATATATATATACACTCACCACATACCATACACTGAGAAAGAAAATATATAGATATATATATACACACACTCACCACATTCCAGACACTGAGGAAAAAAAAATATATATCGATACACACACACCACATTCCAGACCCTGACAGAAAAAAAAATATATATATATACAAACACACCATTCTAGACCCTGAGAAAAAAAAATATATATATATACACACACACACTCACCACATTCCAGACCCTTTGAAAAAAAATATATATATACACACACACTCACCACATTCCAGACCCTGAGAAAGAAAAATATATATATATACACACTCACCACATTCCAGACACTGAGAAAAAAATATATATAAAAACACACACACTCACCACATTCCAGACCCTGAGAAAAAAAAAATATATATATATACACACACACTCACCACATACCAGACCCTGAGAAGACAAAAAAATATATATATATACACACACTCACCACATTCCAGACACTGAGAAAAAAATATATATATATACACACTCTCAACACATTCCAGACACTGAGAAAAAATATACATATATCAACACACTCACCATATTCGAGATCCTGAGAAAAAAAAATATATATATACACACACTCACCACATTCCAGACACTGAGAAAAAATATACATATATACACACACTCACCACATTCGAGATCCTGAGAAAAAAAAATATATATATATACACACACTCACCACATTCCAGACACTGACGAAAAAAAAATATATATAGATACACACACACCACATTCCAGACGCTGAGAAAAAAAAATATATATATATATACACACACTCACCACATTCCAGACCCTGAGAAAAAAAAAGTATACATAGATATACGCACACACACCACATTCCAGACCCTGAGAAAAAAAAAATAAATATATACATATACACACACACCACATTCCAGACCCTGAGAGAAAAAAAACAGATATATATACATATACACACACACCACATTCCAGACACACAGAAAAAAAATATATATATACACACTCACCACCATCCAGACCCTGAGAAAAATATATATATATATACACACACACTCACCACATTCCAGACCCTGAGAATAAAATATATATATATACACACACACTCACCACATTCCAGACACTGGGAAAAAAAATATATATGTATACACACTCACCACATTCCAGACGCTGAGAAAAAAAAATTATATATATATATATATATATATATATATATATATATATATACACACATACACTCACCACATTCCAGACCCTGAGAAAACAAAAAAAAAATATATATATATATACACACTCAAAACATTCCAGACACTGAGAAAAAAAAAAAATATATATATACACTCACCACATACCATACACTGAGAAAGAAAATATATAGATATATATATACACACACACTCACCACATTCCAGACACTGAGAAAAAAAAAATATATATATATACACACACTCACCACATTCCAGACCCTGAGAGAAAAAATATATATATATATATACAAACACACCATCCTAGACCCTGAGAGAAAAATATATATATATATACACACACACACTCACCACATTCCAGACCCTTTGAAAAAATATATATATATACACACACACTCACCACATTCCAGACCCTGAGAAAGAAAAAAATATATATATACACACTCACCACATTCCAGACACTGAGAAAAAAATATATATAAAAACACACACACTCACCACATTCCAGACCCTGAGAAAAAAATATATATATATATACACACACACTCACCACATACCAGACCCTGAGAAGACAAAAATATATATATATATACACACACTCACCACATTCCAGACACTGAGAAAAAAAAATATATATACACACTCTCAACACATTCCAGACACTGAGAAAAAATATACATATATCAACACACTCACCATATTCGAGATCCTGAGAAAAAAATATATATATACACACACTCACCACATTCCAGACACTGAGGAAAAAAAAATATATATATACACTCTCACAACATTCCAAACCCTGAGAATAAAAAATATCTATATACACACATTCACCACATTCCAGACACAGAAAAAAAAATATATATATATATATACACACACACCACATTCCAGACCCTGACAAAAAAAAGAAAATATATATATACACACACACACACCACATTCCAGACCCTGTGAAAAAAATATATATATATACACACACACTCTCGACATTCCAGACCCTGAGAAAAAAAATATATATATATTTCCACACTCACCACACTCCAGACACTGAGAAAAAAAAATATCTATATACACACTCACCACATTCCAGACACTGAGAAAAAAAATATTTATATACACACACCCTCACCACATTCCAGACCCTGAGAAAAAATAATATATATATATACACACACTCACCACATTCCAGACACTGAGAAAAAAATATATATATATACACACACACTCACCACTTTCCAGACCCTGAGAAAAAATATATATATATATGTACACACTCACCACATTCCAGACACTGAGAAAAAAATAAATATATATATATATACACACACTCACCACATTCCAGACCCTGAGAAAAAAATATATATATATACACACACCACATTCCAGACCCTGAGAAAAAAAAAGTATACATATATATATGCACACACTCACCACATTCCAGACACAGGGAAAAAAAAAAAAATATATATATACACACACACTCACCACATTACAGACACTGAGAAAAAAAAAATATATATATATAAAGACACACAGAGGCACCACATTCCAGACCCTGAGAGAAAAAAAATATATATATATACAGACACACACTCACCACATTCCAGACACTGAGGAATAAAAAATATATATATATATATATATACAGACTCACCACATTCCAGACCCTGAGAAAAAAAAAATATATATATACACACACTCACCACATTACAGACAGAGAAAAAAAATATATATACATACACACTCACCACATTCCAGACCCTGAGGAAAAAAAAATATATGTATACACACACACTCACCACATTCCAGACACTGAGAAAAAAATATATATATATAGACACACTCACCAAATTCCAGACCATGAGAAAAAAAAAATATATATATATCTATACACACTCACCACATTCCAGACCCTGAGAAAAAAAATATATATATATACACACACACTCACCAAATTCCAGACCATGAGAAAAAAAAATATATATATATATCTATACACACTCACCACATTCCAGACACTGCGAAAAAAAAATATATATATACTCACTCACCACGTTCCAGAACCAAAGAAAAAAAATTATATATATATATATATATACCCACACTCATCACATTCCAGACACTGAGAAAAAAAAATATATATGTATGCACTCACCACATTCCAGACCCTGAGAAAAAAAAATACATATATATACACACACTCACCACATTCCAGACACGGAGAAAAAAAAATATATATATATATCTACACACACACACTCACCACATTCCAGACCCTGAGAAAAAAAAAATATATATATATACACACTGACCACATTCCAGACCCAGAGGAAAAAAAAATATATATAAGATATATACACACACACTCACCACATTCCAGACCCTGAGGAAAAAAAAAAATATATATATATACACACACTCACCACATTCCAGACCCTGAGGAAAAAAACAAATATATATATATATATATATACACACTCACCACATTCCAGACCCTGAGAAAAAAAATATATATATATATACATACTCACCACATTCCAGACCCTTAAAAAAACAAGAAAATATATATATACTCACACACACACCACATTCCAGACCCTGAGAAAAAAATATATATATATATATACACACACTCACCACATTCCAGACCCTGAGAAAAATATATAGATATATATATTTACACACTCACCACATTCCAGACACTGAGAAAAATAAAATATATGTACACACACTCACCACATTCCAGACCCTGTGAAAAGAAAATATATATATACACACACACACACACCACATTCCAGACCCTGAGAGAAAAAAAACAGATATATATACATATACACACACACCACATTCCAGACACAAAGAAAAAAAATATATATATACACACTCACCACCATCCAGACCCTGAGAAAAATATATATATATATACACACACACTCACCACATTCCAGACCCTGAGAATAAAATATATATATATACACACACACTCACCACATTCCAGACACTGGGAAAAAAAATATATATGTATACACACTCACCACATTCCAGACGCTGAGAAAAAAAAATTATATATATATATATATATATATATATATATATATATATATATATATATACACACATACACTCACCACATTCCAGACCCTGAGAAAAAAAAATATATATATATATACACACACTCACCACATTCCAGACCCTGAGAAAAATATATAGATATATATATTTACACACTCACCACATTCCAGACACTGAGAAAAATAAAATATATGTACACACACTCACCACATTCCAGACCCTGTGAAAAGAAAATATATATATACACACACACACACACCACATTCCAGACCCTGAGAGAAAAAAAACAGATATATATACATATACACACACACCACATTCCAGACACAAAGAAAAAAAATATATATATACACACTCACCACCATCCAGACCCTGAGAAAAATATATATATATATACACACACACTCACCACATTCCAGACCCTGAGAATAAAATATATATATATACACACACACTCACCACATTCCAGACACTGGGAAAAAAAATATATATGTATACACACTCACCACATTACAGACGCTGAGAAAAAAAAATTATATATATATATATATATATATATATATATATATATATATATATATATATATATATATATATACACACATACACTCACCACATTCCAGACCCTGAGAAAACAAAAATATATATATATATATATATATACACACTCAAAACATTCCAGACACTGAGAAAAAAAAATATATATATATACACTCACCACATACCATACACTGAGAAAGAAAATATATAGATATATATATACACACACACTCACCACATTCCAGACACTGAGAAAAAAAAATATATATATATACACACACTCACCACATTCCAGACCCTGAGAGAAAAAATATATATATATATATACAAACACACCATCCTAGACCCTGAGAGAAAAATATATATATATATACACACACACACTCACCACATTCCAGACACTGATAATATATATATATATACACACACACTCACCACATTCCAGACCCTTTGAAAAAATATATATATATACACACACACTCACCACATTCCAGACCCTGAGAAAGAAAAAAATATATATATACACACTCACCACATTCCAGACACTGAGAAAAAAATATATATAAAAACACACACACTCACCACATTCCAGACCCTGAGAAAAAAAAAATATATATATACACACACACTCACCACATACCAGACCCTGAGAAGACAAAAAAATATATATATATACACACACTCACCACATTCCAGACACTGAGAAAAAAAAAATATATATACACACTCTCAACACATTCCAGACACTGAGAAAAAATATACATATATCAACACACTCACCATATTCGAGATCCTGAGAAAAAAATATATATATACACACACTCACCACATTCCAGACACTGAGGAAAAAAAAAATATATATATACACTCTCACAACATTCCAAACCCTGAGAATAAAAAATATCTATATACACACATTCACCACATTCCAGACACAGAAAAAAAAAAATATATATATATACACACACACCACATTCCAGACCCTGACAAAAAAAAGAAAATATATATATACACACACACACACCACATTCCAGACCCTGTGAAAAAAATATATATATATACACACACACTCTCGACATTCCAGACCCTGAGAAAAAAAATATATATATATTTCCACACTCACCACACTCCAGACACTGAGAAAAAAAAATATCTATATACACACTCACCACATTCCAGACACTGAGAAAAAAAATATTTATATACACACACCCTCACCACATTCCAGACCCTGAGAAAAAAAAATATATATATATACACACACTCACCACATTCCAGACACTGAGAAAAAAATATATATATATACACACACACTCACCACTTTCCAGACCCTGAGAAAAAATATATATATATATGTACACACTCACCACATTCCAGACACTGAGAAAAAAATAAATATATATATATATACACACACTCACTACATTCCAGACCCTGAGAAAAAAAAATATATATATACACACACCACATTCCAGACCCTGAGAAAAAAAAAGTATACATATATATATGCACACACTCACCACATTCCAGACACAGGGAAAAAAAAAAATATATATATATATATATACACACACACACTCACCACATTACAGACACTGAGAAAAAAAAATATATATATATAAAGACACACAGAGGCACCACATTCCAGACCCTGAGAGAAAAAAAAAATATATATATACAGACACACACTCACCACATTCCAGACACTGAGGAATAAAAAATATATATATATATATACAGACTCACCACATTCCAGACCCTGAGAAAAAAAATATATATATATACACACACTCACCACATTACAGACAGAGAAAAAATATATATATACATACACACTCACCACATTCCAGACCCTGAGGAAAAAAAAATATATGTATACACACACACTCACCACATTCCAGACACTGAGAAAAAAATATATATATATAGACACACTCACCAAATTCCAGACCATGAGAAAAAAAAAAATATATATATATCTATACACACTCACCACATTCCAGACCCTGAGAAAAAAAAATATATATATACACACACACTCACCAAATTCCAGACCATGAGAAAAAAAAAAATATATATATATCTATACACACTCACCACATTCCAGACACTGCGAAAAAAATATATATATATACTCACTCACCACGTTCCAGAACCAAAGAAAAAAAATTATATATATATATATATATACCCACACTCATCACATTCCAGACACTGAGAAAAAAAAATATATATGTATGCACTCACCACATTCCAGACCCTGAGAAAAAAAAATACATATATATACACACACTCACCACATTCCAGACACGGAGAAAAAAAAAATATATATATATATCTACACACACACACTCACCACATTCCAGACCCTGAGAAAAAAAAAATATATATATACACACTGACCACATTCCAGACCCAGAGGAAAAAAAATATATATATAAGATATATACACACACACTCACCACATTCCAGACCCTGAGGAAAAAAATATATATATATATACACACACTCACCACATTCCAGACCCTGAGGAAAAAAACAAATATATATATATATATATACACACACTCACCACATTCCAGACCCTGAGAAAAAAAAAATATATATATATACATACTCACCACATTCCAGACCCTTAAAAAAACAAGAAAATATATATATACTCACACACACACCACATTCCAGACCCTGAGAAAAAAAAAAATATATATATATACACACACTCACCACATTCCAGACCCTGAGAAAAATATATAGATATATATATTTACACACTCACCACATTCCAGACACTGAGAAAAATAAAATATATGTACACACACTCACCACATTCCAGACCCTGTGAAAAGAAAATATATATATACACACACACACTCACCACATTCCAGACCCTGAGAAAAAAAAAAATATATATATACACACTCACCACACTCCAGACATTGTGGCGCAGTGGTTAGCACCGCAGCCTCACAGCTCCAGTAACCCGGGTTCAATTCTGGGTACTGCCTGTGTGGAGTTTGCAAGTTGTCCCTGTGTCTGCGTGGGTTTCCTCCGGGTGCTCCGGTTTCCTCCCACAAGCCAAAAGACTTGCAGGTTGGTAGGCAAATTGGCCATTATAAATTGTCACTAGTATAGGTAGGTGGTAGGGAAATATAGGGACAGGTGGGGATGTTTGGTCGGAATACGGGATTAGTGTAGTATTAGTATAAATGGGTGGTTGATGTTCGGCACAGACTCGGTGGGCCGAAGGGCCTGTTTCAGTGCTGTATATCTAATCTAATCTAATATATACATACAGTCACCACATTCCAGACACTGCGAAAAAAAAATATTTATATATATGCACTCATCACATTCCAGACCCTGAGAAAAAAAAAATATATATACACGCACTCACAACATTCCAGACACTGAGAAAAAAAAATATATATATATATACACACACACCACATTCCAGACCCTGACAAAAAAAAGAAAATATATATATACACACACACACACCACATTCCAGACCCTGTGAAAAAAAAATATATCTCTACACACACACTCTCGACATTCCAGACCCTGAGAAAAAAAATATATATATATACACACTCACCACACTCCAGACACTGAGAAAAAAAAATATCTATATACACACTCACCACATTCCAGACACTGAGAAAAAAAAATATTTATATACACACACCCTCACCACATTCCAGACCCTGAGAAAAATATATATATATATATATACACACACTCACCACATTCCAGACACTGAGAAAAAAATATATATATATACACACACACTCACCACTTTCCAGACCCTGAGAAAAAATATATATATATATGTACACACTCACCACATTCCAGACACTGAGAAAAAAATAAATATATATATATATACACACACTCACCACATTCCAGACCCTGAGAAAAAAATATATATATATACACACACCACATTCCAGACCCTGAGAAAAAAAAAGTATACATATATATATGCACACACTCACCACATTCCAGACACAGGGAAAAAAAAAAATATATATATATATATACACACACACACTCACCACATTACAGACACTGAGAAAAAAAATATATATATATATAAAGACACACAGAGGCACCACATTCCAGACCCTGAGAGAAAAAAAATATATATATATACAGACACACACTCACCACATTCCAGACACTGAGGAATAAAAAAAAAAAATATATATATATATATATATATACAGACTCACCACATTCCAGACACTGAGAAAAAAAATATATATATACACACACTCACCACATTACAGACAGAGAAAAAAAATATATATACATACACACTCACCACATTCCAGACCCTGAGGAAAAAAAAATATATGTATACACACACACTCACCACATTCCAGACACTGAGAAAAATATATATATATATAGACACACTCACCAAATTCCAGACCATGAGAAAAAAAAATATATATATATATCTATGCACACTCACCAAATTCCAGACCAGGAGAAAAAAAAAATATATATATCTATACACACTCACCACATTCCAGACACTGCGAAAAAAATATATATATATACTCACTCACCACATTCCAGAACCAAAGAAAAAAAATTATATAAATATATATACCCACAATAATCACATTCCAGACACTGAGAAAAAAAAAATATATATATATATGCACTCACCACATTCCAGACCCTGAGAAAAAAAAATACATATATATATACGCACACTCACCACATTCCAGACACGGAGAAAAAAAAATATATATATATATATCTACACACACACACTCACCACATTCCAGACCCTGAGAAAAAAAAATATATATATACACACTGACCACATTCCAGACCCAGAGGAAAAAAAAAATATATATAAGATATATACACACACACTCACCACATTCCAGACCCTGAGGAAAAAAATATATATATATATACACACACTCACCACATTCCAGACCCTGAGAAAAAAAAACAAATATATATATATATATATATACACACACTCACCACATTCCAGACCCTGAGGAAAAAAACAAATATATATATATATATACACACACTCACCACATTCCAGACCCTGAGAAAAAAAAAATATATATATATACATACTCACCACATTCCAGACCCTTAAAAAAACAAGAAAATATATATATACTCACACACACACCACATTCCAGACCCTGAGAAAAAAAAATATATATATATACACACGCTCACCACATTCCAGACCCTGAGAAAAATATATAGATATATATATTTACACACTCACCACATTCCAGACACTGAGAAAAATAAAATATATGTACACACACTCACCACATTCCAGACCCTGTGAAAAGAAAATATATATATACACACACACACTCACCACATTCCAGACCCTGAGAAAAAAATATATATATATATACACACTCACCACACTCCAGACATTGTGGCGCAGTGGTTAGCACCGCAGCCTCACAGCTCCAGTAACCCGGGTTCAATTCTGGGTACTGCCTGTGTGGAGTTTGCAAGTTCTCCCTGTGTCTGCGTGGGTTTCCTCCGGGTGCTCCGGTTTCCTCCCACAAGCCAAAAGACTTGCAGGTTGGTAGGCAAATTGGCCATTATAAATTGTCACTAGTATAGGTAGGTGGTAGGGAAATATAGGGACAGGTGGGGATGTTTGGTAGGAACATGGGATTAGTGTAGGATTAGTATAAATGGGTGGTTGATGGTCGGCACAGACTCGATGGGCCGAAGGGCCTGTTTCAGTGCTGTATATCTAATCTAATCTAATATATACATACAGTCACCACATTCCAGACACTGCGAAAAAAAAATATTTATATATATGCACTCATCACATTCCAGACCCTGAGAAAAAAAAAAATATATATATATACACGCACTCACCACATTCCAGACACAGAGAAAAAAAAAATATATATATACACGCACACACTCACCACATTCCAGACCCAGAGAAAAAATAAATATATATATATATACACACTCACCACATTCCAGACCCAGAGGAAAAAAAAATATATATATATATACACACACTCACCACATTCCAGACACTGAGAAAAAAAAAATATATATATACACACACACTCACCACATTCCAGACCCTGAGAAAAATATATATTTATATATATTTACACACTCACCACATACCAGAAACTGAGAAAAATATATATATATACACTCACCACATTCCAGACCCTGAGAAAAAAAAACATATATATATATATACACACTCACCACATTCCAGACACTGAGAAAAAAATATATATATATACACACTCACCACATTCCAGACACTGAGAAAAAAAAAATATATATATACACACACACCACATTCCAGACCCTGAGAAAAAAAAAATATATATATATATATACACACACTCACCACATTACAGACACAGAGAAAAAAAATATATATACATACACACTCACCACATTCCAGACCCTGAGGAAAAAAAATATATGTATACACACACACTCACCACATTCCAGACACTGAGAAAAAAATATATAAATAGACACACTCACCAAATTCCAGACCATGAGAAAAAAAAAATATATATATATATCTATACACACTCACCACATTCCAGACCCTGAGAAAAAAAAAAATATATATATATACACACACACTCAACAAATTCCAGACCATGAGAAAAAAAAATATATATATATCTATACACACTCACCACATTCCAGACACTGCGAAAAAAATATATATATATACTCACTCACCACGTTCCAGAACCAAAGAAAAAAAATTATATATATATATATAGATATATACCCACACTCATCACATTCCAGACACTGAGAAAAATATATATATATATATATGCACTCACCACATTCCAGACCCTGAGAAAAAAAAATACATATATATACACACACTCACCACATTCCAAACACTGAGAAAATATATATATATATATATCTACACACACACACTCACCACATTCCAGACCCTGAGAAAAAAAATATATATATATACACACTGACCACATTCCAGACCCAGAGGAAAAAAAAAAATATATATATATATATATACACACACACTCACCACATTCCAGACTCTGAGAAAAATATATATATATATACACACACTCACCTCATTCCAGACCCTGAGAAAAAAAAACATATATATATATGCACACACACACCACATTCAAGACCCTGAGGAAAAAAATATATATATATACACACACTCACCACATTCCAGACCCTGAGAAAAAAATATATATATATACATACTCACCACATTCCAGACCCTTAAAAAAAAAAAAGAAAATATATATATACTCACACACACACCACATTCCAGACCCTGAGAAAAAAAAATATATATATATATACACACTCCCCACATTCCAGACCCTGAGAAAAAAAAAATATATATATACACACTCACCACACTCCAGACACTGTGGCGCAGTGGTTAGCACCGCAGCCTCACAGCTCCAGGGACCCGGGTTCGATTCTGGGTACTGCCTGTGTGGAGTTTGCAAGTTCTCCCTGTGTCTGCGTGGGTTTCCTCCGGGTGCTCCTGTTTCCTCCCACAAGCCAAAAGACTTGCAGGTTGGTAGGTAAATTGGCCATTACAAATTGTCACTAGTATAGGTAGGTGGTAGGGAAATATAGGGACAGGTGGGGATGTTTGGTAGGAATATGGGATTAGTGTAGGATTAGTATAAATGGGTGGTTGATGGTCGGCACAGACTCGGTGGTCCGAAGGGCCTGTTTCAGTGCTGTATCTCCAATCTAATCTAATCAAATAGAGACACACACTCACCACATTCCAGACACTGAGAAAAAAAAATATATATACACACTCACCACATTCCAGAACCAAAGAAAAAATATAAATATATATATATACACATTTACCACATTCCAGACACTGAGGAAAAATAATAGATATATACACACACACACACTCACCACATTCCAGACCCTGAGAAAAAAAAAATATATATATACACACTCACCACATTCCAGACCCAGAGGAAAAAAAATATATATATATACACACTCACCACATTCCACACCCTGAGAAAAAAAAAATATATATATATACACACATTCACCACATTCCAGACACAGAGAAAAAAATATATGCATACACACACTCACCACATTCCAGACCATGAGAAAAGAAAAAAATATATATATATATACACACACACACCACATTCCAGACCCTGAAAAAAATATATAGATATATATATATTTACACACTCACCACATTCCAGACCGAGAAAAAAAAAAATATATATATATATACATACTCACCACTTTCCAGACCCTGAGAAAAAAAAATATATATATATACATACTCACCACATTCCAGACCCTGAGAAAAAAAAATATATCTATATACACACACTCACCACATTCCAGACCCTGAGAAAAAAAATTATATGTATATATATATATATATATATATATATACACACACACTCACCACATTCCAGACCCGGAGAAAAAAAATAATATATATACACACACTCACCACATTCCAGACCCTGAGAAAAAAAAATATATATATACGCACACACTCACCACATTCCAGACCCTGAGGAAAAAAAAAATATATATATATATACACACACACTCACCACATTCCAGACCCTGAGAAAAAAATATATATATAGATACACACACACCACATTCCAGACCCTGAGAAAAAAAAAAAATATATATATATATATATACACACTCAACACATTCCAGAACCAAAGAAAAAATATAAATATATATATATACCCACACTCATCACATTCCAGACACTGTGAAAAAAAAATATATATATATATATGCACTCATCACATTCCGGACCCTGAGAAAAAAAAAATATATATATACACACACTCACCACATTCCAGACACTGAGGAAAAAAAAATACATATATACACACACACACTCACCACATTCCAGACCCTGAGAAAAAAAAAATATATATATATATACACACTCACCACATTCCAGACCCAGAGGAAAAAAAAAAATATATATATACACACACACTCACCACATTCAAGACCCTGAGAAAAAAAAAATATATATATACACACTCACCACATTCCATACCCTGAGAAAAAAAAAATATATATATACACATACACTCACCACATTCCAGACCCAGAGGAAAAAAAAATATATATATATACACAAACTCACCACATTCCAGATACAGAGAAAAAAATATATACATACACACACTCACCACATTCCAGATACTGAGAAAAATAAAATATATATATATATATATACACACACACACCACATTCCAGACCCTGAAAAAAATATATAGATATATATATATTTACACACTCACCACATTCCAGACACTGAGAAAAATAAAATATATGTATACACACACTCACCACATTCCAGACCCTGAGAAAAAAAAAAAAATATATATATATACATACTCACCACTTTCCAGACCCTGAGAAAAAAAAATATATTTATATATACATACTCACCACTTTCC
Source organism: Heterodontus francisci (assembly GCF_036365525.1). Classification (NCBI taxonomy): domain Eukaryota; kingdom Metazoa; phylum Chordata; class Chondrichthyes; order Heterodontiformes; family Heterodontidae; genus Heterodontus; species Heterodontus francisci. Next base: position 3,823,633 of record NW_027141851.1, read on the forward strand.
AGACCCTGAGAATAAAAATATATTTATACACACACACCACATTGCGGACCCTGAGAAAAAAAAAAAATATATATATATATACACACACACTCACCACATTCCAGACCCTGAGAAAAAAATATATATATATGCACACACTCACCACATTCCAGACACTGAGAAAAAAAAATCATATATATATATATATATATATATACACACATACACTCACCACATTCCTGACCCTGAGAAAAAAAAATATATATATATACACACACACTCACCACATTCCAGACACTGAGAAAAAAATATATATATACACACTCACCACATTCCAGACCCTGAAGGAAAAAAAATATATATATACACACTCACCACATTCCAGACCCTGAGAAAAAAAAAATATATACACACACACTCACCACATTCCAGACCCTGAGGAAAAAAAAAATATATATATAGATACACACACCACATTCCAGACCCTGAGAGAAAAATATATATATATATGTACACACACTCACCACCTTCCAGACACTGAGAAAAAAAAAATATATATATAGACACACTCACCACATTCCAGACCCTGAGAAAAGAAAAATATATATTTATACACACACTCACCACATTCCAGACACTGAGAAAAAAAAAATATATATACACACACTCACCACATTCCAGATACTGAGAAAAAAATATATAGATACACACAGCCTCACCACATTCCAGACCCTGAGAAAAAAAAGAAATATATATATATACACACTCACCACATTCCAGACACTGAGAAAAAAAATAGATACATATATATGTAAACACACTCACTACATTCCAGAGCCTGAGAAAAATATATATGTATATAAATATTTACACACTCACCACATTCCAGACACTGAGAATATATATATATATATATATATATATATATATATATATATGTACACACACTCACCACATTCCAGACATTGAGAAAAAAAAATATATATATATACTCACTCACCACATTCCGGACCCTGAGAAAAAAAAATATACGTATATTTACACACTCACCACATTCCAGACCCTGAGAAAAACGCTATATATAATTATATATATGCACACTCACCACATTCCAGAACCTGAGAAAAAAAATATATATATATACACACACTCAGTACATTCCAGAGCCTGAGAAAAAAAAATATATATATATATACACACTCACCACATTCCAGAACATGAGTAAAAAAATTATATATATATATATACACACTCACCACATTCCAGACCCTGAGAAAAATATATATATATATACACACACACACTCACCACATTCCAGACCATGAGAAAAAAAAAAAATATATATATATATACACACTCACCACATTCCAGAACCTGAGAGAAAAAAATATATATATAGATACACACACACCACATTCCAGACCCTGAGAAAAAAAATATATATATATAAACACACACACCACATTCCAGAACCTGAGAAAAAAAATATATCCATATATATATATACACACACACACTCACCACATTCCAGACCCTGAGAAAAAAATAATATATATGTATATACACGCACTCACCACATTCCAGACCCTGAGAAAAAAAATAAATATATATATATATATACACACTCAACACATTCCAGACAATGAGGAAAAAAAAAAAATATATATATATATATAGACACTCACCACATTCCAGACCCTGAGAAAAAAATAAATATATATATATACACACACACTCACCACATTCCAGACCCTGAGAAAAAAAAATATAAATATACACACTCACCACATTCCAGACCCTGAGAAAAAAATATATATATATACACACACACTCACTACATTCCAGAGCCTGAGAAATATATATATATATATATATAAATATTTACACACTCACCACATTCCAGACCCTGAGAAAAAAAAAATATATGTATATATACACAATCACCACATTCCAGACCGAGAAAAAAAATATATATATATACACACTCACCATATTGCAGAACCAAAGAAAAAAAAAAATATATATATATATACACACACACTCACCACATTCCAGACACTGAGAAAAATATATATTTATATATATATACACACTCACCACATTCCAGACCCTGAGAAAAAAAAACGTATATGTATATATATATACACACAGTCACCACATTCCAGACACTGAGAAAAAAAAATATATAAATATATATATACACACTCACCACAGTCCAGACACTGAGAAAAATATATATATATATACACACACTCACCACATTCCAGAACCTTAAAAAAAAAAGAAAATATATATATACACACACACACAGCACATTCCAGACCATGAGAAAACAAAATATATAGATATATACACACACTCACCACATTCCAGACTCTTACAAAAAAAATTTATATATATATATATACACACTCACCACATTCCAGACCCTGAGAAAAAAATAATATATATATACAAACACTCACGACACTCCAGACACTGAGAAAAAAATATATATAAAAACACACACTCACCACATTCCAGACCCTGTGAAAAAATATATATATATATATATACACACTTACTACATTCCAGAACCTTAAAAAAAAAGAAAATATATATATACACACACACACACCACATTCCAGACCCTGAGAAAAGAAAATATATATATATATATACACACACTCACCACATTCCAGACACTGAGAAAAAAAAATATATATATACACACACTCACCACACTCCAGACACTGAGGAAAAAAAAAAAAAATATATATATATATATATATATATATATATACACACACTCACCACATTCCAGACCCTCAAAAAAAATATATATATATACACACACTAACCACATTCCAGACACTCAAAAAAAAAAGAAAATATATATATACACACACACACACACCACATTCCAGACACTGAGAAAAATAAAATATATGTATACACACACTCACCACATTCCAGACCCTGAGAAAAAAAAATATATTTATATATACATACTCACCACTTTCCAGACCCTGAGAATAAAAATATATTTATACACACACACCACATTGCGGACCCTGAGAAAAAAAAAAAATATATATATATATATACACACACACTCACCACATTCCAGACCCTGAGAAAAAAAAATATATATATATACACACACACTCACCACATTCCAGACACTGAGAAAAAAAAATATATATACACACTCACCACATTCCAGACCCTGAAGGAAAAAAATATATATATATACACACTCACCACATTCCAGACCCTGAGAAAAAAAAAATATATACACACACACTCACCACATTCCAGACCCTGAGGAAAAAAAAATATATATATATATACACACACTCACCACATTCCAGACACTGAGAAAAATATATATATATATATAGATACACACACCACATTCCAGACCCTGAGAGAAAAAAATATATATATATGTACACACACTCACCACCTTCCAGACACTGAGAAAAAAAAATATATATATATATAGACACACTCACCACATTCCAGACCCTGAGAAAAAAAAATATATATTTATACACACACACTCACCACATTCCAGACCCTGAGAAAAGAAATATATATATATACACACACTCACCACATTCCAGACACTGAGAAAAAAAAATATATATACACACACTCACCACATTCCAGATACTGAGAAAAAAATATATAGATACACACAGCCTCACCACATTCCAGACCCTGAGAAAAAAAAGAAATATATATATATACACACTCACCACATTCCAGACACTGAGAAAAAAAATAGATACATATATATGTAAACACACTCACTACATTCCAGAGCCTGAGAAAAATATATATGTATATAAATATTTACACACTCACCACATTCCAGACCTTGAGAAAAAAAAAAAATATATAT
>NW_027141851.1:3832500-3840000 GCF_036365525.1 Heterodontus francisci
TCCAGACCCTGAGAAAAAATATATATATATCGATACACACACACCACATTCCAGACCCTGAGAAAAAAAATATACATATATATACACACACTCCACATTCCAGACCCTGAGAGAAAAAAAATATATATATGTATGCACACACACCACATTCCAGACCCTGAGAAAAAAAAATATATATATATATACACACACTCAACACACTCCAGACCCTGAGAAAATATATATATATATATACACACTCACCACATTGCAGACCGAGAAAAAAAAAATATATATATTTACACACTCACCACATTCCAGACCCTGAGAAAAATATATATATATATACACACACACCACATTCCAGACCCTGAGAAAAAAAAAATATATGTATATATAGATATACACACACACACACCATATTCCAGACACTGAGAAAAAAAAAAAATATATATATATATATATACACACTCACCACATTCCAGACCCTGAGAAAAAAATTAATATATATATATATATATATATACATACACACACACTCACCACATTCCAGACCCTGATAAAAATATATATATATACACACACACTCACCATATTCCAGAACCTGAGGAAAAAATATATATATATACACACACTCACCACATTCCAGACCATGAGGAAAAAAAATATATATATATATATACACACTCACCACATTCCAGACCCTGAGAAAAGAAAAAAAAAATATTTATATATATACATACACTCACCACATTCCAGACCCGGAGAAAAAAAAATATCTATATATATATATATATATACATATATATATATATATATACACACACACTCACCACATTCCAGACCCGGAGAAAAAAAATATATGTATATATACACACTCACCACATTCCAGAACCAAGAAAAAAAATATATATATATATATATGCACACACTCACCACATTCCAGACCCAGAGAGAAAAAAAAAAATATATATATATATAAACACATTCACCACATTCCAGACCCTGAGAAAAAAATATATATATATTTATACACACAGTCACCACATTCCAGACCCTGAGAAGAAAATATATATATATACACACACTCAACACATTCCAGACACTGAGAAAAAAAAATATATATATATACACACACTCACCACATTCCAGACCCTGAGAAAAGAATATATATATATACACACTCACTACATTCCAGACACTGAGAAAAAAATGTATAGACATATACACACACACCACATTCCAGACGCTGAGAAAAAAAATATATATATACACACACTCACCACATTCCAGACACTGAGGAAAAAAAATATATATATAGACACAGTCACCACATTCCAATCCCTGAGAAAAAAAATATATATATACACACACACTCACCACATTCCAGACACTGAGAAAAAAAAATATATATATACACACTCACCACATGCCAGACCCTGAGAAAAAAAAAATATATATATATACACAGACTCACCACATTTCAGACCCTGAGAAACAATATATATATATATATATATATACACACAGACTCACCACATTCCAGACCCTGAGAAAAAATATATATATATATATATATACACACACTCACCACATTCCAGACAATGAGAAAAAAATATATATATATAAACACACACACCACATTCCAGAACCTGAGAAAAAAAAGATATATATACACACTCACCACATTCCAGAACCTGAGAAAAAAATATATATATAGATACACACTCACCACATTCCAGAACCTGAGAGAAAAAAAAATATATATATATATATATATATATACACACACTCACCACATTCCACACACTGAGAAAAAAAAATATATATATATATACACATTCACCACATTCCAGACCCTGAGAAAAAAAAAATATATATATACTCACTCACCACATTCCGGACCCAGAGAAAAAAAAATATACGTATATTTACACACTCACCACATTCCAGAACCTGAGAAAAAAATATGTATATATCTATGCACACACACCACATTCCAGAACCTGAGAAAAAAAATATATATATATACACACACGCACCACATTCCAGACCCTGAGAAAAAAAAAATATATATATATCTATACACACACACTCACCACATTCCAGACCGAGAAAAAAAATATATATATACACACTCACCACATTCCAGAAACTGAGAGAAAAAATATATATATATATGCACACACACACCACATTCCAGACACTGAGGAAAAAAAAATATATATATATACACACACTCACCACATTCCAGACACTGAGAAAAAAAAATATATATATATACACACACTCACCATATTCCAGACACTGAGAAAAAAAAAAATATATATATACACACACTCACCACATTCCAGACACTGAGAAAAAAAAATATATATATACACACACTCACCACATTCCAGACACTGAGGAAAAAAATATATATATATACACACACTCACCACATTCCAGACACCTGGAAAAAAAATGTATATATATAAACACACTCACCACATTCCAGACCCTGAGAAAAAAAATAAATATATATATATATACACAGACTCACCACATTCCAGACCCTGAGAAAAAGAAATATATATATATATATGCACACACTCACCACATTCCAGACACTGAGAAAAAAAAATATATATATACACACACACTCACCACATTCCAGACCCTGAGAAAAAAAAATATATATATACTCACTCACCACATTCCGGACCCAGAGAAAAAAAAATATACGTATATTTACACACTCACCACATTCCAGAACCTGAGAAAAAAATATGTATATATCTATGCACACACACCACATTCCAGAACCTGAGAAAAAAAAAATATATATATACACACACGCACCACATTCCAGACCCTGAGAAAAAAAAAATATATATATATCTATACACACACACTCACCACATTCCAGACCGAGAAAAAAAAAATATATATACACACTCACCACATTCCAGAAACTGAGAGAAAAAATATATATATATATGCACACACACACCACATTCCAGACACTGAGGAAAAAAAAATATATATATATACACACACTCACCACATTCCAGACACTGAGAAAAAAAAAATATATATACACACACTCACCACATTCCAGACACTGAGAAAAAAAAATATATATATATACACACACTCACCACATTCCAGACACTGAGAAAAAAAAATATATATATATACACACACTCACCACATTCCAGACACTGAGAAAAAAAAATATATATATACACACACTCACCACATTCCAGACACTGAGAAAAAAAAATATATATATACACACACTCACCACATTCCAGACACTGAGGAAAAAAATATATATATATACACACACTCACCACATTCCAGACACCTGGAAAAAAAATGTATATATATAAACACACTCACCACATTCCAGACCCTGAGAAAAAAAATAAATATATATATATATACACAGACTCACCACATTCCAGACCCTGAGAAAAAGAAATATATATATATATATGCACACACTCACCACATTCCAGACACTGAGAAAAAAAAATATATATATACACACACACTCACCACATTCCAGACACTGAGAAAAAAAAATATATATATACAAACACTCACCACATTCCAGACACTGAGGAAAAAAAAAAATATATATATACACACAGACTCACCACATTCCAGACCATGAGAAAAAAAAATATATATATTTATACACACTCACCACATTCCAGACCCTGAGAAAAAAATAAATATATATATATATATACACACTCACCACATTCCAGACAATGAGAAAAAATATATATATAAACACAGTGCAGCAGCTTTTTTGGGAGCAGCGTGTGAGCAGCTGGGAAAGTCAGTTTGAAAGTAAATTTAATTTCCTTTTGTTTTTCGGCGGAGGCCAGGGGGCTGCTGGGTAAGTAAAACACTATATATTTGGGCGGTTTAAAATAACTTTCCTTTCAGTGCAGCAGCTTTTTTGGGAGCAGCGTGTGAGCAGCTGGGAAAGTCAGTTTGAAAGTAAATTTAATTTCCTTTTGTTTTTCGGCGGAGGCCAGGGGGCTGCTGGGTAAGTAAAACACTATATATTTGGGCGGTTTAAAATAACTTTCCTTTCAGTGCAGCAGCTTTTTCGGGCGCAGCGTGTGAGCAGCTGGGAAAGTCAGTTTGAAAGTAAATTTAATTTCCTTTTGTTTTTCGGCGGAGGCCAGGGGGCTGCTGGGTAAGTAAAACACTATATATTTGGGCGGTTATATATATATATATATATATCTATACACACACTAACCACATTCCAGACCTTCAAAAAAAAAAAGAAAATATATATATACACACACACACACCACATTCCAGACCCAGAGAAAAAAAAATATATATATATATATCTACACACACTCAGCACATTCCATAGCCTGTGAAAAAATATAAAAATATATACACACACACTCACCACATTCCAGACCCTGAGAAAAAAAAATATATATATACACACTCACCACATTCCAGACCCTGAGAACATAAAACATATATATATACACACTCACCACATTCCAGACAGAGAAAAAAAAGTTATGTCTTTATAGACACACACCACATTCCAGAACCTGAGAAAAAAAATATCTACATATATATATATATATATATATACACACACTCACCGCATCCCTGATCCTGAGAAAAAAAATATATATACATATACATACACACCACATTCCAGACCCTGAGAGAAAAAATATATATATATATACACACACTCACCACATTCCAGACACTGAGAAAACAAAAAAAAAAATATATATATATATATACACACTCACCACATTCCAGACCCTGAGAAAAAAATAAATATATATATATATATACACACACAGACTCACCACATTCCAGACCCTGAGAAAAAGAAATATATATATATATATATATATATATGCACACTCACCACATTCCAGACACTGAGAAAAAAAAGATATATATCTATATATATATATACACACACACACACCACATTCCAGACCCTGAGGAAAAAAAATATTTTTATATATACACTCACTCACCACATTCCAGACTCTGAGAAAAAAATATATATATATATACACTCACCACATTCCAGACCCTGAGAAAAATATATATTTATATATATTTACACACTCACCACATTCCAGACACTGAGAAAAAAAAATATATATATATATACACACTCACCACATTCCAGACCCTGAGAAAAAAAAAATATATATATATACACACTCACCACATTCCAGACCCTGAGAATATATATATATATATATATATATATATACACACTCACACTCACCACACTCCAGACACTGAGAAAAAAATATATATATATACACACACTCACCACATTCCAGAAACTTAAAAAATATATATATATATACAAACACACACACCACATTCCAGACCCTGAGAAAAATATATATATATACACAAACTCACCACATTCCAGACTCTGAAAATAAAAATTTATATTTATATATACAGACTCACCACATTCCAGACCCCGAGAAAAAAAAAATATATATATACACACACTCACCACACTCCAGACACTGAGAAAAAAATATATATATACACACACTCACCACATTCCAGACCCTGAGAAAAAGATATATATATATGTACACACACTCATCACATTCCAGACCCTTAAAAAAAAATATATATATACACACACACACACCACATTCCAGACCCTGAGAAAAAATATATATATATATACACACACACACACCACACTCCAGACCCTGAGAAAAAAAATATATATATACACACTCACCACATTCCAGACCCTGAGAAAAAAAACAAATATATATATATATATATATATATACACACACAATCACCACATTCCAGATCCTGAGAAAAAAAAAATATATATATACACACACACACCACATTCCAGACATTGAGAAAAAATATATATATATATATACACACACTCACCACATTCCAGACCCTGTGAAAAAAAATATATATTCACACACACACTCACTACATTCCAGAACATGAGAAAAAAATATATGTATGTATACACACTCACCACATTCCAGACCCTGAGGAAAAAAAATATTTACATATATACACACACTCACCACATTCCAGACCCTGAGTAAAAAAAATATTTGTATATATATGTACACACACTCACCACATTCCAGACCATGAGAAGAAAAAAATAAAAATATATATATATATATATATACACACTCACCACATTCCATACCCTGAGAAAAAATAAAAAATATATATATATATACACACACTCACCACATTCCAGACCTTGAGAAAAAATAAATATATATATACTCACTCACCACATTCCGGACCGTGAGAAAAAAAAATATGTATATTTACACACTCACCACATTCCAGACCCTGAGAAAAGAAAAAAAATATATATATATATAAACACATTCACCACATTCCAGACCCTGAGAAAAAAATGTACATACATATAGACACACCACATTCCAGACCCTGAGAAAAAAAAAATATATATATATGTACACACACTCACCACATTCCAGACCCTGCGAAAGGAATATATATATATATGCACACTCACCACATTCCAGACACTGAGAAAAAAATGTATAGACATATGCACACACACCACATTCCAGACCCTGAGAGAGAAAAAATATATATATATATATATGCACACACTCACCACATTCCAGACACTGAGAAAAAAAAATATATATATACACACACTCACCACATTCCAGACACTGAGGAAAAAAATATATATATATACACACACTCACCACATTCCAGACACCTGGAAAAAAAATGTATATATATAAACACACTCACCACATTCCAGACCCTGAGAAAAAAAATAAATATATATATATATACACAGACTCACCACATTCCAGACCCTGAGAAAAAGAAATATATATATATATATGCACACACTCACCACATTCCAGACACTGAGAAAAAAAAATATATATATACACACACACTCACCACATTCCAGACACTGAGAAAAAAAAATATATATATACAAACACTCACCACATTCCAGACACTGAGGAAAAAAAAAAATATATATATACACACAGACTCACCACATTCCAGACCATGAGAAAAAAAAATATATATATTTATACACACTCACCACATTCCAGACCCTGAGAAAAAAATAAATATATATATATATATACACACTCACCACATTCCAGACAATGAGAAAAAATATATATATAAACACAGTGCAGCAGCTTTTTTGGGAGCAGCGTGTGAGCAGCTGGGAAAGTCAGTTTGAAAGTAAATTTAATTTCCTTTTGTTTTTCGGCGGAGGCCAGGGGGCTGCTGGGTAAGTAAAACACTATATATTTGGGCGGTTTAAAATAACTTTCCTTTCAGTGCAGCAGCTTTTTTGGGAGCAGCGTGTGAGCAGCTGGGAAAGTCAGTTTGAAAGTAAATTTAATTTCCTTTTGTTTTTCGGCGGAGGCCAGGGGGCTGCTGGGTAAGTAAAACACTATATATTTGGGCGGTTTAAAATAACTTTCC
>NW_027141851.1:3845000-3862500 GCF_036365525.1 Heterodontus francisci
ACACTCGGACTTTTGTGTTCCGTGTCAGTGCGCCATTTTCCCACACTCTCTTGGCCAGTCTGAACATAGCAGTGGAAGCCTTACCCATGCGCTTGTTGATTTCTGCATCTAGAGACAGGTTACTGGTGATAGTTGAGCCTAGGTAGGTGAACTCTTGAACCACTTCCAGAGCGTGGTCGCCAATATTGATGGATGGAGCATTTCTGACATCCTGCCCCATGATGTTCGTTTTCTTGAGGCTGATGGTTAGGCCAAATTCATTGCAGGCAGACGCAAACCTGTCGATGAGACTCTGCAGGCATTCTTCAGTGTGAGATGTTAAAGCAGCATCGTCAGCAAAGAGGAGTTCTCTGATGAGGACTTTCCGTACTTTGGACTTCGCTCTTAGACGGGCAAGGTTGAACAACCTGCCCCCTGATCTTGTGTGGAGGAAAATTCCTTCTTCAGAGGATTTGAACGCATGTGAAAGCAGCAGGGAGAAGAAAATCCCAAAAAGTGTGGGTGCGAGAACACAGCCCTGTTTCACACCACTCAGGATAGGAAAGGGCTCTGATGAGGAGCCACCATGTTGAATTGTGCCTTTCATATTGTCATGGAATGAGGTGATGATACTTAGTAGCTTTGGTGGACATCCGATCTTTTCTAGTAGTCTGAAGAGACCACGTCTGCTGACGAGGTCAAAGGCTTTGGTGAGATCAATGAAAGCAATGTAGAGGGGCATCTGTTGTTCACGGCATTTCTCCTGTATCTGACGAAGGGAGAACAGCATGTCAATAGTCGATCTCTCTGCACGAAAGCCACACTGTGCCTCAGGGTAGACGCGCTCGGCCAGCTTCTGGAGCCTGTTTAGAGCGACTCGAGCAAAGACTTTCCCCACTATGCTGAGCAGGGAGATTCCACGGTATATATATATATATATATATATATATATACACAGACTCACCACATTCCAGACCCTGAGAAAAAAATAAATATATATATATATATATATACACACACAGACTCACCACATTCCAGACCCTGAGAAAAAGAAATATATATATATATATATGCACACACTCACCACATTCCAGACACTGAGAAAAAAATATATATGTATACACACACTCACCACATTCCAGACCCTGAGAAAAAAAAATATATATATATACACACAGACTCACCACATTCCAGACCATGAGAAAAAAAAAATATATATTTATACACACTCACCACATTCCAGACCCTGAGAAAAAAATAAATATATATATATACACACTCACCACATTCCAGACAATGAGAAAAAATATATATATAAACACAGTGCAGCAGCTTTTTTGGGAGCAGCGTGTGAGCAGCTGGGAAAGTCAGTTTGAAAGTAAATGTAATTTCCTTTTGTTTTTCGGCGGAGGCCAGGGGGCTGCTGGGTAAGTAAAACACTATATATTTGGGCGGTTTAAAATAACTTTCCTTTCAGTGCAGCAGCTTTTTCGGGAGCAGCGTGTGAGCAGCTGGGAAAGTCAGTTTGAAAGTAAATTTAATTTCCTTTTGTTTTTCGGCGGAGGCCAGGGGGCTGCTGGGTAAGTAAAACACTATATATTTGGGCGGTTTAAAATAACTTTCCTTTCAGTGCAGCAGCTTTTTCGGGAGCAGCGTGTGAGCTGCTGGGAAAGTCAGTTTGAAAGTAAATTTAATTTCCTTTTGTTTTTCGGCGGAGGCCAGGGGGCTGCTGGTTAAGTAAAACACTGTATATTTGGGCGGTTATATATATATATATATATCTATACACACACTAACCACATTCCAGACCCTCAAAAAAAAAAGAAAATATATATATACACACACACACACACCACATTCCAGACCCAGAGAAAAAAAAAAATATATATATCTACACACACTCACAACATTCCATAGCCTGTGAAAAAATATAAAAATATATACACACACACTCACCACATTCCAGACCCTGAGAAAAAAATATATATATATACACACTCACCACATTCCAGACCCTGAGAACATAAAACATATATATATATATATATATATATATATATATATACACACTCACCACATTCCAGACACTGAGAAAAAAAAGATATATATATATATATATATACACACACACACACCACATTCCAGACCCTGAGGAAAAAAAATATTTTTATATATACACTCACTCACCACATTCCAGACTGAGAAAAAAAAATATATATATATACACTCACCACATTCCAGACCCTGAGAAAAATATATATTTATATATATTTACACACTCACCACATTCCAGACCAAGAGGAAAAAAAAAATACATATATATGTACACACACACACACTCACCACATTCCAGACTCTGAGAAAAAAAAATATATACACACTCTCACCACATTCCAGACCCTGAGAAAATATATTTATATATATTTACACACTCACCACATTCCAGACACTGAGAAAAAAAATATATATATATATACACACTCAACACATTCCAGACCCTGAGAAAAAATATATATATATATATATACACACACTCACCACATTCCAGACCCTGAGAAAATATATATATATATATATATATATATATATATATATATACACACTCACACTCACCACACTCCAGACACTGAGAAAAAAAATATATATATACACACACTCACCACATTCCAGAAACTTAAAAAAAATATATATATACAAACACACACACCACATTCCAGACCCTGAGAAAAAAATATATATATACACACACTCACCACATTCCAGACTCTGAAAATAAAAATTTATATTTATATATACAGACTCACCACATTCCAGACCCTGAGAAAAAAAAATATATATATACACACACTCACCACACTCCAGACACTGAGAAAAAAATATATATATACACACACTCACCACATTCCAGACCCTGAGAAAAAGATACATATATGTACACACACTCATCACATTCCAGACCCTGAGAAAAAAAAAATATATATACACACTCACCACATTCCAGACCCTGAGAAAAAAAACAAATATATATATATATATATACACACACACTCACCACATTCCAGATCCTGAGAAAAAAAAAATATATATATATATACACAGACTCACCACATTCCCGACCCTGAGAAAAAAAATATATATATATCCACTCACTCACCACATTCCAGACACTGAGAAAAAAATATATATACATATACACACACTCACCACATTCCAGACACTGAGAAAGAAAAAAAAAAAATATATATATATATAAACACTCACCACATTCCAGTCCCTGAGAAAAACATATATATATATACACACAGACTCACCACATTCCAGACCATGAGAAAAAAAAAAATATATATTTATACACACTCACCACATTCCAGACCCTGAGAAAAAAATAAATATATATATATACACACTCACCACATTCCAGACAATGAGAAAAAATATATATATAAACACAGTGCAGCAGCTTTTTTGGGAGCAGCGTGTGAGCAGCTGGGAAAGTCAGTTTGAAAGTAAATTTAATTTCCTTTTGTTTTTCGGCGGAGGCCAGGGGGCTGCTGGGTAAGTAAAACACTATATATTTGGGCGGTTTAAAATAACTTTCCTTTCAGTGCAGCAGCTTTTTCGGGAGCAGCGTGTGAGCAGCTGGGAAAGTCAGTTTGAAAGTAAATTTAATTTCCTTTTGTTTTTCGGCGGAGGCCAGGGGGCTGCTGGGTAAGTAAAACACTATATATTTGGGCGGTTTAAAATAACTTTCCTTTCAGTGCAGCAGCTTTTTCGGGAGCAGCGTGTGAGCTGCTGGGAAAGTCAGTTTGAAAGTAAATTTAATTTCCTTTTGTTTTTCGGCGGAGGCCAGGGGGCTGCTGGGTAAGTAAAACACTGTATATTTGGGCGGTTATATATATATATCTATACACACACTAACCACATTCCAGACCCTCAAAAAAAAAAGAAAATATATATATACACACACACACACCACATTCCAGACCCAGAGAAAAAAAATATATATATATATCTACACACACTCACCACATTCCATAGCCTGTGAAAAAATATAAAAATATATACACACACACTCACCACATTCCAGACCCTGAGAAAAAAATATATATATACACACTCCCCACATTCCAGACCCTGAGAACATAAAACATATATATATATATATACACACACACACACCACATTCCAGACCCTGAGGAAAAAAAATATTTTTATATATACACTCACTCACCACATTCCAGACTCTGAGAAAAAAATATATATATATATATACACTCACCACATTCCAGACCCTGAGAAAAATATATATTTATATATATTTACACACTCACCACATTCCAGACCAAGAGGAAAAATAAAATACATATATATGTACACACACACACACTCACCACATTCCAGACTCTGAGAAAAAAAAATATATACACACTCTCACCACATTCCAGACCCTGAGAAAATATATTTATATATATTTACACACTCACCACATTCCAGACACTGAGAAAAAAAAATATATATATACACACTCAACACATTCCAGACCCTGAGAAAAAAAAAATATATATATATATACACACTCTCACCACATTCCAGACCCTGAGAATATATATATATATATATATATATATATATATATATATATATATACACACTCACACTCACACTCACCACACTCCAGACACTGAGAAAAAAAATATATATACACACACACTCACCACATTCCAGAAATTTAAAAAAAAAATATATATATACAAACACACACACCACATTCAAGACCCTGAGAAAAAAATATATATATACACACACTCACCACATTCCAGACTCTGAAAATAAAAATTTATATTTATATATACAGACTCACCACATTCCAGACCCTGAGAAAAAAAAAATATATATATACACACACTCACCACACTCCAGACACTGAGAAAAAATATATATATATACACACACTCACCACATTCCAGACCCTGAGAAAAAGATATATATATGTACACACACTCACCACATTCCAGACCCTGAGAAAAAAAAAAATATATATATATATATATACACACACACTCACCACATTCCAGATCCTGAGAAAAAAAAATATGTATATATATACACACACTCACCACATTCCAGACATTGAGAAAAAAAAAATATATATATACACACACTCACCACATTCCAGACACTGAGAAAAAAATATATATATATATACACACACTCACCACATTCCAGACCCTGTGAAAAAAAAAAATATATTCACACACACACTCACTACATTCCAGAACATGAGAAAAAAATATATGTATGTATACACACTCACCACATTCCAGACCCTGAGGAAAAAATATATATATATAACATATGTACACACAGTCACCACATTCCAGACCCTGAGAAAAGAAAAAATATTTATATAGACACACACTCACCACATTCCAGACCCTGAGAAAAAAATATATATACACACACTCACCACATTCCAGACCCTGAGAAAAAAAAATATTTACATATATACACACACTCACCACATTCCAGACCCTGAGTAAAACAAATATTTGTATATATATGTACACACACTCACCACATTCCAGACCATGAGAAGAAAAAAAAAAATATATATATATATATATATACACACTCACCACATTCCGGACCGTGAGAAAAAAAAATATATGTATATTTACACACTCACCACATTCCAGACCCTGAGAAAAAAAGCTATATATATATACACACTCAGTACATTCCAGAGCCTGCGAAAAAAAAATATATATAAATAATTACACATTCACCACATTCCAGACCCTGGGAAAAAAATATATATACACACAGCCTCACCACATTCCAGACCCTGA
This sequence comes from Heterodontus francisci, assembly GCF_036365525.1. Taxonomy (NCBI): domain Eukaryota; kingdom Metazoa; phylum Chordata; class Chondrichthyes; order Heterodontiformes; family Heterodontidae; genus Heterodontus; species Heterodontus francisci. Next base: position 3,850,829 of record NW_027141851.1, read on the forward strand.
GAAAAAAATAAATATATATATATATATATATACACAGTCACCACATTCCAGACCCTGAGAAAGAAAAAAAATATATATATATATATATACACACTCACCACATTCCAGACACTGAGAAAATATATATATATACACACACACTCACTACATTCCAGAGCCTGAGAAAAATATATATATATATATAAATATTTACACACTCACCACATTCCAGACACTGAGAAAAAGAAATATATATATATATATATATATATATATATGCACACTCACCACATTCCAGACACTGAGAAAAAAAAGATATATATATATATATATATATATATATACACACACACACACCACATTCCAGACCCTGAGGAAAAAAAATATTTTTATATATACACTCACTCACCACATTCCAGACTCTGAGAAAAATATATATATATATATACACTCACCACATTCCAGACCCTGAGAAAAATATATATTTATATATATTTACACAGTCACCACATTCCAGACACTGAGAAAAAAAAAAATATATATATATACACACTCACCACATTCCAGACCCTGAGAAAAAAAAAAAATATATATATACACACTCACCACATTCCAGACCCTGAGAATATATATATATATATATATATATATATATATATACACACTCACACTCACCACACTCCAGACACTGAGAAAAAAATATATATATATACACACACTCACCACATTCCAGAAACTTAAAAAATATATATATATATACAAACACACGCACCACATTCCAGACCCTGAGAAAAATATATATATATACACAAACTCACCACATTCCAGACTCTGAAAATAAACATTTATATTTATATATACAGACTCACCACATTCCAGACCCCGAGAAAAAAAAAATATATATATACACACACTCACCACACTCCAGACACTGAGAAAATAATATATATATACACACACTCACCACATTCCAGACCCTGAGAAAAAGATATATATATATGTACACACACTCATCACATTCCAGACCCTTAAAAAAAAATATATATATACACACACACACACCACATTCCAGACCCTGAGAAAAAAAAATATATATATACACACACACACACCACACTCCAGACCCTGAGAAAAAAAATATATATATACACACTCACCACATTCCAGACCCTGAGAAAAAAAACAAATATATATATATATATATATATATATATATATATACACACACACAATCACCACATTCCAGATCCTGAGAAAAAAAAATATATATATATACACACACTCACCACATTCCAGACATTGAGAAAAAAAAAATATATATATATACACACACTCACCACATTCCAGACACTGAGAAAAAAATATATATATATACACACACTCACCACATTCCAGACCCTGTGAAAAAAAATATATATTCACACACACACTCACTACATTCCAGAACATGAGAAAAAAATATATGTATGTATACACACTCACCACATTCCAGACCCTGAGGAAAAAAAATATTTACATATATACACACACTCACCACATTCCAGACCCTGAGTAAAAAAAATATTTGTATATATATGTACACACACTCACCACATTCCAGACCATGAGAAGAAAAAAATAAAAATATATATATATATATATATACACACTCACCACATTCCATACCCTGAGAAAAAATAAAAAATATATATATATATACACACACTCACCACATTCCAGACCTTGAGAAAAAATAAATATATATATACTAACTCACCACATTCCGGACCGTGAGAAAAAAAATATGTATATTTACACACTCACCACATTCCAGACCCTGAGAAAAGAAAAAAAAAATATATATATATAAACACATTCACCACATTCCAGACCCTGAGAAAAAAATGTACATACATATAGACACACCACATTCCAGACCCTGAGAAAAAAAAATATATATATATGTACACACACTCACCACATTCCAGACCCTGCGAAAGGAATATATATATATATGCACACTCACCACATTCCAGACACTGAGAAAAAAATGTATAGACATATGCACACACACCACATTCCAGACCCTGAGAGAGAAAAAAAAATATATATATATATGCACACACTCACCACATTCCAGACGCTGAGAAAAAAAATATATATATATACACACTCACCACATTCCAGACACTGAGAAAAAAAATATATATATATGCACACACTCACCACATTCCAGACACTGAGAAAAAAAAAAATATATATATATACACAGACTCACCACATTCCAGACCCTGAGAAACAATATATATATATATATACACACAGACTCACCACATTCCAGACCCTGAGAAAAAAATATATATATATATACACAGACTCACCACATTCCAGACCCTGAGAAAAAAAAAATATATATATATATACACACACTCACCACATTCCAGACAATGAGAAAAAAATATATATATATATATAAACACACACACCACATTCCAGACCCTGAGAAAAAAAATTATATACACACTCACCACATTCCAGAGCCTGAGAAAAAAAATTATATACACACTCACCACATTCCAGAAACTGAGAACAGAATATATATATATATATATTTGAACACACACCACATTCCAGAACCTGAGGAAAAAAAATATATATATATACACACACGCACCACATTCCAGACCCTGAGAAAAAAAATATATATATCGATACACACACACCACATTCCAGACCCTGAGAAAAAAAAAAAAATATATATATATATATATACACACTCACCACATTCCAGACCCTGAGAAAAAAATAAATATATATATATATACACACACCACATTCCAGACAGAGAAAAAAAATTATAAATATATATATATATATATACACACACACTCACCACATTCCAGACCCTGAGAAAAAAAATATATATATATACACACACACTCACCACATTCCAGACCCTGAGGAAAAAAAAAAATATATATATATATATATATATATATATATATATATATATATATACACACTCACCACATTCCAGACCCTGAGAAAAGAATATATATATATATATATATATTTGCACACACACCACATTCCAGAACCTGAGAAAAAAAAATATATATATATATACACACACGCACCACATTCCAGACCCTGAGAAAAAAAAGATATATATATATATATATACACACACACACTCACCACATTCCAGCCCGAGGAAAAAAAATATATATATACACACTCACCACATTCCAGAACCTGAGAGAAAAAAAATATATATATATATAGATACACACACACACCACATTCCAGACCCTGAGAAAAAAAAATATATGTCTTTATACACACACACCACATTCCAGAACCTGAGAAAAAAAATATCTACATATATATATATATATACACACACACACTCACCACATTCCTGACCCTGAGAAAAAAAATATATATACATATACATACACACCACATTCCAGACCCTGAGAGAAAAATATATATATATATATATATACACACTCACCACATTCCAGACACTGAGAAAACAAAAAAAAAAAATATATATATATATACACACACTCACCACATTCCAGACCCTGAGAAAAAAATATATATATTTATACACAAACACTCACCACATTCCAGACCCTGAGAAAAAAAAATATATATATATACACACACTCACCACATTCCAGACACTGAGAAAAAAAATATATATACATCGACACACTCACCACATTCCAGACACTGAGAATAAAAATATATATATATATGCACACTCACCACATTCCAGACCCTGAGAAAAAAAATATATATATACACACACTCACCACAGTCCAGACACTGAGAAAAAAAAATATATATATACACACACTCACCACATTCCAGACACTGAGAAAAAAAAATATATATACACACACACTCACCACATTCCAGACACCTGGAAAAAAAAATGTATATATATACACACACTCACCACATTCCAGACCCTGAGAAAAAAATAAATATAAATATATATTTTCTTTTGGGCCTCCTTATCTCGAGAGACAATGGATACGCGCCTGGAGGTGGTCAGTGGTTTGTGAAGCAGCGCCTGGAGTGGCTATAAAGGCCAATTCTGGAGTGACAGGCTCTTCCACAGGTGCTGCAGAGAAATTTGTTTGTTGGGGCTGTTGCACAGTTGGCTCTCCCCTTGCGCCTCTGTCTTTTTTCCTGCCAACTACTAAGTCTCTTCGACTCGCCACAATTTAGCCCTGTCTTTATGGCTGCCCGCCAGCTCTGGCGAATGCTGGCAACTGACTCCCACGACTTGTGATCAATGTCACACGATTTCATGTCGCGTTTGCAGACGTCTTTATAACGGAGACATGGACGGCCAGTGGGTCTGATACCAGTGGCGAGCTCGCTGTACAATGTGTCTTTGGGGATCCTGCCATCTTCCATGCGGCTCACATGGCCAAGCCATCTCAAGCGCCGCTGACTCAGTAGTGTGTATAAGCTGGGGATGTTGGCCGCTTCAAGGACTTCTGTGTTGGGAGATATAGTCCTGCCACCTGATGCCAAGTATTCTCCGAAGGCAGCGAAGATGGAATGAATTGAGACGTCGCTCTTGGCTGGCATACGTTGTCCAGGCCTCGCTGCCGTAGAGCAAGGTACTGAGGACACAGGCCTGATACACTCGGACTTTTGTGTTCCGTGTCAGTGCGCCATTTTCCCACACTCTCTTGGCCAGTCTGAACATAGCAGTGGAAGCCTTACCCATGCGCTTGTTGATTTCTGCATCTAGAGACAGGTTACTGGTGATAGTTGAGCCTAGGTAGGTGAACTCTTGAACCACTTCCAGAGCGTGGTCGCCAATATTGATGGATGGAGCATTTCTGACATCCTGCCCCATGATGTTCGTTTTCTTGAGGCTGATGGTTAGGCCAAATTCATTGCAGGCAGACGCAAACCTGTCGATGAGACTCTGCAGGCATTCTTCAGTGTGAGATGTTAAAGCAGCATCGTCAGCAAAGAGGAGTTCTCTGATGAGGACTTTCCGTACTTTGGACTTCGCTCTTAGACGGGCAAGGTTGAACAACCTGCCCCCTGATCTTGTGTGGAGGAAAATTCCTTCTTCAGAGGATTTGAACGCATGTGAAAGCAGCAGGGAGAAGAAAATCCCAAAAAGTGTGGGTGCGAGAACACAGCCCTGTTTCACACCACTCAGGATAGGAAAGGGCTCTGATGAGGAGCCACCATGTTGAATTGTGCCTTTCATATTGTCATGGAATGAGGTGATGATACTTAGTAGCTTTGGTGGACATCCGATCTTTTCTAGTAGTCTGAAGAGACCACGTCTGCTGACGAGGTCAAAGGCTTTGGTGAGATCAATGAAAGCAATGTAGAGGGGCATCTGTTGTTCACGGCATTTCTCCTGTATCTGACGAAGGGAGAACAGCATGTCAATAGTCGATCTCTCTGCACGAAAGCCACACTGTGCCTCAGGGTAGACGCGCTCGGCCAGCTTCTGGAGCCTGTTTAGAGCGACTCGAGCAAAGACTTTCCCCACTATGCTGAGCAGGGAGATTCCACGGTATATATATATATATATATATATATACACAGACTCACCACATTCCAGACCCTGAGAAAAAAATAAATATATATATATATATATACACACACAGACTCACCACATTCCAGACCCTGAGAAAAAGAAATATATATATATATATATGCACACACTCACCACATTCCAGACACTGAGAAAAAAATATATATGTATACACACACTCACCACATTCCAGACCCTGAGAAAAAAAAATATATATATATACACACAGACTCACCACATTCCAGACCATGAGAAAAAAAAAATATATATTTATACACACTCACCACATTCCAGACCCTGAGAAAAAAATAAATATATATATATACACACTCACCACATTCCAGACAATGAGAAAAAATATATATATAAACACAGTGCAGCAGCTTTTTTGGGAGCAGCGTGTGAGCAGCTGGGAAAGTCAGTTTGAAAGTAAATGTAATTTCCTTTTGTTTTTCGGCGGAGGCCAGGGGGCTGCTGGGTAAGTAAAACACTATATATTTGGGCGGTTTAAAATAACTTTCCTTTCAGTGCAGCAGCTTTTTCGGGAGCAGCGTGTGAGCAGCTGGGAAAGTCAGTTTGAAAGTAAATTTAATTTCCTTTTGTTTTTCGGCGGAGGCCAGGGGGCTGCTGGGTAAGTAAAACACTATATATTTGGGCGGTTTAAAATAACTTTCCTTTCAGTGCAGCAGCTTTTTCGGGAGCAGCGTGTGAGCTGCTGGGAAAGTCAGTTTGAAAGTAAATTTAATTTCCTTTTGTTTTTCGGCGGAGGCCAGGGGGCTGCTGGTTAAGTAAAACACTGTATATTTGGGCGGTTATATATATATATATATATCTATACACACACTAACCACATTCCAGACCCTCAAAAAAAAAAAGAAAATATATATATACACACACACACACCACATTCCAGACCCAGAGAAAAAAAAATATATATATATCTACACACACTCACCACATTCCATAGCCTGTGAAAAAATATAAAAATATATACACACACACTCACCACATTCCAGACCCTGAGAAAAAAATATATATATATACACACTCACCACATTCCAGACCCTGAGAACATAAAACATATATATATATATATATATATATATATACACACTCACCACATTCCAGACACTGAGAAAAAAAAGATATATATATATATATATACACACACACACACCACATTCCAGACCCTGAGGAAAAAAAATATTTTTATATATACACTCACTCACCACATTCCAGACTGAGAAAAAAAAATATATATATATACACTCACCACATTCCAGACCCTGAGAAAAATATATATTTATATATATTTACACACTCACCACATTCCAGACCAAGAGGAAAAAAAAAATACATATATATGTACACACACACACACTCACCACATTCCAGACTCTGAGAAAAAAAAATATATACACACTCTCACCACATTCCAGACCCTGAGAAAATATATTTATATATATTTACACACTCACCACATTCCAGACACTGAGAAAAAAAAATATATATATATATACACACTCAACACATTCCAGACCCTGAGAAAAAAAAAATATATATATATATACACACACTCACCACATTCCAGACCCTGAGAAAAAAAAAATATATATATATATATATATATATATATATATACACACTCACACTCACCACACTCCAGACACTGAGAAAAAAAAAATATATATACACACACTCACCACATTCCAGAAACTTAAAAAAAATATATATATACAAACACACACACCACATTCCAGACCCTGAGAAAAAAATATATATATACACACACTCACCACATTCCAGACTCTGAAAATAAAAATTTATATTTATATATACAGACTCACCACATTCCAGACCCTGAGAAAAAAAAAATATATATATACACACACTCACCACACTCCAGACACTGAGAAAAAAATATATATATACACACACTCACCACATTCCAGACCCTGAGAAAAAGATACATATATGTACACACACACACACTCACCACATTCCAGACTCTGAGAAAAAAAAAATATATACACACTCTCACCACATTCCAGACCCTGAGAAAATATATTTATATATATTTACACACTCACCACATTCCAGACACTGAGAAAAAAAAAATATATATATATACACACTCAACACATTCCAGACCCTGAGAAAAAAAAAATATATATATATATACACACTCTCACCACATTCCAGACCCTGAGAAAATATATATATATATATACACACTCACACTCACCACACTCCAGACACTGAGAAAAAAATATATATATACACACACTCACCACATTCCAGAAATTTAAAAAAAAAATATATATATACAAACACACACACCACATTCAAGACCCTGAGAAAAAAATATATATATACACACACTCACCACATTCCAGACTCTGAAAATAAAAATTTATATTTATATATACAGACTCACCACATTCCAGACCCTGAGAAAAAAAAAATATATATATACACACACTCACCACACTCCAGACACTGAGAAAAAAAAATATATATACACACACTCACCACATTCCTGACCCTGAGAAAAAGATATATATATGTACACACACTCACCACATTCCAGACCCTGAGAAAAAAAAAAATATATATATATATATACACACACACTCACCACATTCCAGATCCTGAGAAAAAAAAATATGTATATATATACACACACTCACCACATTCCAGACATTGAGAAAAAAAAAATATATATATACACACACTCACCACATTCCAGACACTGAGAAAAATATATATATATATATACACACACTCACCACATTCCAGACCCTGTGAAAAAAAAATATATATTCACACACACACTCACTACATTCCAGAACATGACAAAAAAATATATGTATGTATACACACTCACCACATTCCAGACCCTGAGGAAAAAATATATATATATAACATATGTACACACAGTCACCGCATTCCAGACCCTGAGAAAAGAAAAAATATTTATATAGACACACACTCACCACATTCCAGACCCTGAGAAAAAAATATATATACACACACTCACCACATTCCAGACCCTGAGAAAAAAAAATATTTACATATATACACACACTCACCACATTCCAGACCCTGAGTAAAACAAATATTTGTATATATATGTACACACACTCACCACATTCCAGACCATGAGAAGAAAAAAAAAAATATATATATATATATATATACACACTCAACACATTCCGGACCGTGAGAAAAAAAAATATATGTATATTTACACACTCACCACATTCCAGACCCTGAGAAAAAAAGCTATATATATATACACACTCAGTACATTCCAGAGCCTGCGAAAAAAAAATATATATAAATATTTACACATTCACCACATTCCAGACCCTGGGAAAAAAATATATATACACACAGCCTCACCACATTCCAGACCCTGAGAAAAAAATAAATATATATATATATATATATATACACAGTCACCACATTCCAGACCCTGAGAAAGAAAAAAAAAATATATATATATATATACACACTCACCACATTCCAGACACTGAGAAAATATATATATATACACACACACTCACTACATTCCAGAGCCTGAGAAAAATATATATATATATATAAATATTTACACACTCACCACATTCCAGACACTGAGAAAAAAAAATATATATATATATATATATATATATATACACACTCACCACATTCCAGACCCTGAGAAAAAAGAAATATATACATATACACACACACTCACCACATTCCAGTCCCTGAGAAAAAAAAATATAAATATATATATATATACACACTCACCACATTCCAGACACTGAGAAAAAAAAAATATATATATATATATACACACACTCACTACATTCCAGAGCCTGAGAAATATATATATATATATATATATATATATATATATAAATATTTACACACTCACCACATTCCAGACCTTGAGAAAAAAAAATATATATATACTCACTCACCACATTCCGGACCCTGAGAAAAAAAATATACGTATATTTACACACTCACCACATTCCAGACCCTGAGAAAAGAAAATATATATATATAAACACATTCACCACATTCCAGACCCTGAGAAAAAATATATATATATCGATACACACACACCACATTCCAGACCCTGAGAAAAAAATGTACATACATATACACACACACCACATTCCAGACCCTGAGAGAAAAAAAAAATATATATATATGCACACACACCACATTCCAGAACATGAGAAAAAAAATTAGATATATATATATACACACACTCACCACATTCCAGACCCTGAGGAAAAATATATATATATATACACACACACTCACCACATTCCAGACCATGAGAAAAAAATATATATATACACACTCACCACATTCCAGAACCTGAGAGAAAAAAAAATATATATGCAGATACACACACACCACATTCCAGACCCTGAGAAAAAAATATATGTATAAACACACACACCACATTCCAGAACCTGAGAAAAAAAAATATATATATACACACACACCACATTCCAGACCCTGAGAAAAAAAAATATATATCGATACACACACACCACATTCCAGACCCTGAGGAAAAAAAAATATATATATATCTACACACACTCACCACATTCCAGACCCTGAGACAAGAAAATATATATATATATATATATATATACACACACCACATTCCAGACAGAGAAAAAAATTATATATATATATATATATATATATATATATATATATATATATATATATATATATATACACACACTCACCACATTCCAGACCCTGAGAAAAAAATATATATATATATACACACACACTCACCACATTCCAGACACTGAGGAAAAAAAAATATATATTTATATATATATACACACTCACCACATTCCAGACCCTGAGAAAAGAAAAAAAATATATATATATATAAACACATTCACCACATTCCAGACCCTGAGAAAAAAATGTACATACATATAGACACACCACATTCCAGACCCTGAGAAAAAAATGTATAGACATATGCACACACACCACATTCCAGACCCTGAGAGAGAAAAACAAAATATATATATATATGCACACACTCACCACATTCCAGACGCTGAGAAAAAAATATATATATATATATACACACTCACCACATTCCAGACACTGAGAAAAAATATATATATATATGCACACACTCACCACATTCCAGACACTGAGAAAAAAATATATATATATATACACACTCATCACATGCCAGACCCTGAGAAAAAAAAAATATATATATATATACACAGACTCACCACATTCCAGACCCTGAGAAACAATATATATATATATACACACACGACTCACCACATTCCAGACCCTGAGAAAAAAAAAATATATATATACACAGACTCACCACATTCCAGACCCTGAGAAAAATATATATATATATATATATACACACACACACCACATTCCAGACCCTGAGAAAAAAAATTATATACACACTCACCACATTCCAGAACCTGAGAAAAAAAATATATATATACACACTCACCACATTCCAGAACCTGAGAAAAAAAATATATATATACACACTCACCACATTCCAGAACCTGAGAACAGAATATATATATATATATATATATTTGCACACACACCACATTCCAGAACCTGAGAAAAAAATATATATATACACACACGCACCACATTCCAGACCCTGAGAAAAAAAAGAAATATATATACACACTCACCACATTCCAGAACCTGAGAGAAAAAAAAATATATATATATAGATACACACACACACCACATTCCAGACCCTGAGAAAAAAAAATATATGTCTTTATACACACACACCACATTCCAGAACCTGAGAGAAAAAAATATATATATATATATATATGCACACACACCACATTCCAGACCCATAGAAAAAAAAATATATATATATACACACTCACCACATTCCAGACACAGAAAACAAAAACAAAAAAATATATATATATATACACACACTCACCACATTCCAGACCCTGAGAAAAAAATATATATATTTATACACAAACACTCACCACATTCCAGACCCTGAGAAAAAAAAAATATATATACACACACTCACCACATTCCAGACACTGAGAAAAAATATATATATACATAG
>NW_027141851.1:3865000-3897500 GCF_036365525.1 Heterodontus francisci
GGAAAGTCAGTTTGAAAGTAAATTTAATTTCCTTTTGTTTTTCGGCGGTGGCCAGGCGGCTGCTGGGTAAGTAAAACACTATATATTTGGGCGGTTTAAAATAACTTTCCTTTCAGTGCAGCAGCTTTTTCGGGAGCAGCGTGTGAGCAGCTGGGAAAGTCAGTTTGAAAGTAAATTTAATTTCCTTTTGTTTTTCGGCGGTGGCCAGGCGGCTGCTGGGTAAGTAAAACACTATATATTTGGGCGGTTTAAAATAACTTTCCTTTCAGTGCAGCAGCTTTTTCGGGAGCAGCGTGTGAGCAGCTGGGAAAGTCAGTTTGAAAGTAAATTTAATTTCCTTTTGTTTTTCGGCGGTGGCCAGGCGGCTGCTGGGTAAGTAAAACACTATATATTTGGGCGGTTTAAAATAACTTTCCTTTCAGTGCAGCAGCTTTTTCGGGAGCAGCGTGTGAGCAGCTGGGAAAGTCAGTTTGAAAGTAAATTTAATTTCCTTTTGTTTTTCGGCGGAGGCCAGGGGGCTGCTGGGTAAGTAAAACACTATATATTTGGGCGGTTTAAAATAACTTTCCTTTCAGTGCAGCAGCTTTTTCGGGAGCAGCGTGTGAGCTGCTGGGAAAGTCAGTTTGAAAGTAAATTTAATTTCCTTTTGTTTTTCGGCGGAGGCCAGGGGGCTGCTGGGTAAGTAAAACACTATATATTTGGGCGGTTTAAAATAACTTTCCTTTCAGTGCAGCAGCTTTTTCGGGAGCAGCGTGTGAGCAGCTGGGAAAGTCAGTTTGAAAGTAAATTTAATTTCCTTTTGTTTTTCGGCGGAGGCCAGGGGGCTGCTGGGTAAGTAAAACACTATATATTTGGGCGGTTTAAAATAACTTTCCTTTCAGTGCAGCAGCTTTTTCGGGAGCAGCGTGTGAGCAGCTGGGAAAGTCAGTTTGAAAGTAAATTTAATTTCCTTTTGTTTTTCGGCGGTGGCCAGGCGGCTGCTGGGTAAGTAAAACACTATATATTTGGGCGGTTTAAAATAACTTTCCTTTCAGTGCAGCAGCTTTTTCGGGAGCAGCGTGTGAGCAGCTGGGAAAGTCAGTTTGAAAGTAAATTTAATTTCCTTTTGTTTTTCGGCGGTGGCCAGGCGGCTGCTGGGTAAGTAAAACACTATATATTTGGGCGGTTTAAAATAACTTTCCTTTCAGTGCAGCAGCTTTTTCGGGAGCAGCGTGTGAGCGAGTGAGCAGCTGGGAAAGTCCGTTTGAAAGTAAATTTAATTTCCTTTTGTTTTTCGGCGGTGGCCAGGCGGCTGCTGGGTAAGTAAAACACTATATATTTGGGCGGTTTAAAATAACTTTCCTTTCAGTGCAGCAGCTTTTTCGGGAGCAGCGTGTGAGCAGCTGGGAAAGTCAGTTTGAAAGTAAATTTAATTTCCTTTTGTTTTTCGGCGGAGGCCAGGGGGCTGCTGGGTAAATAAAACACTATATATTTGGGCGGTTTAAAATAACTTTCCTTTCAGTGCAGCAGCTTTTTCGGGAGCAGTGTGTGAGCAGCTGGGAAAGTCAGTTTGAAAGTAAATTTAATTTCCTTTTGTTTTTCGGCGGTGGCCAGGGGGCTGCTGGGTAAGTAAAACACTATATATTTGGGCGGTTTAAAATAACTTTCCTTTCAGTGCAGCAGCTTTTTCGGGAGCAGCGTGTGAGCGAGTGAGCAGCTGGGAAAGTCCGTTTGAAAGTAAATTTAATTTCCTTTTGTTTTTCGGCGGTGGCCAGGCGGCTGCTGGGTAAGTAAAACACTATATATTTGGGCGGTTTAAAATAACTTTCCTTTCAGTGCAGCAGCTTTTTCGGGAGCAGCGTGTGAGCAGCTGGGAAAGTCAGTTTGAAAGTAAATTTAATTTCCTTTTGTTTTTCGGCGGAGGCCAGGGGGCTGCTGGGTAAGTAAAACACTATATATTTGGGCGGTTTAAAATAACTTTCCTTTCAGTGCAGCAGCTTTTTCGGGAGCAGCGTGTGAGCAGCTGGGAAAGTCAGTTTGAAAGTAAATTTAATTTCCTTTTGTTTTTCGTCGGAGGCCAGGGGGCTGCTGGGTAAGTAAAACACTATATATTTGGGCGGTTTAAAATAACTTTCCTTTCAGTGCAGCAGCTTTTTCGGGAGCAGCGTGTGAGCAGCTGGGAAAGTCAGTTTGAAAGTAAATTTAATTTCCTTTTGTTTTTCGGCGAAGGCCAGGGGGCTGCTGGGTAAGTAAAACACTATATATTTGGGCGGTTTAAAATAACTTTCCTTTCAGTGCAGCAGCTTTTTCGGGAGCAGCGTGTGAGCAGCTGGGAAAGTCAGTTTGAAAGTAAATTTAATTTCCTTTTGTTTTTCGGCGGAGGCCAGGGGGCTGCTGGGTAAGTAAAACACTATATATTTGGGCGGTTTAAAATAACTTTCCTTTCAGTGCAGCAGCTTTTTCGGGAGCAGCGTGTGAGCAGCTGGGAAAGTCAGTTTGAAAGTAAATTTAATTTCCTTTTGTTTTTCGGCGGAGGCCAGGGGGCTGCTGGGTAAGTAAAACACTATATATTTGGGCGGTTTCTGAACCCGAGACACCACACTTGTAGTGTCTCCCACCCGCCCTCCTCCTCTAACCAAAAAAAAAAAGGACTCGGTGGGGTGTTTATAAGGTAAGGCTTTTTCGATTTCTCTGATTTTATTGTGATTGGTAAAAACGTTTCGTTCCTTTTTCATTTAACTAAGTTTAAACTTAAGATTAAAAATGGCAGGATATCTCAGACCCGTATCATGCTCCTCTTGCTCAATGTGGGAGCTCAGGGACATGGCTGATGACCCTGTCTCCTTCACGTGCAGGATGTGTGTCCAGCTGCAGCTCTTGTTAGACCGCATGACGGCTCTCGAGCTGCGGATGGACTCACTTTGGAGCATGCGCGATGCTGAGGAGGTCGTGGATAGCACGTTTAGTGAATTGGTCACACCGCAGATTAGGATTGCTGAGGGAGAAAGGGAATGGGTGACCAAAAGGCAGATAAAGAGCAGGAAGGCAGCGCAGGAGTCCCCTGCGGTCATCTCCCTCCAAAACAAGTATACCGTTTTGGATACTGTTGAGGGAGATGGCTCACTAGGGGAAGGCAGCAGTAGCCAGGTCCATGGCACCGTGGCTGGCTCTGCTGCTCAGAAGGGCGGGAACAAGAGTGGAAGGGCTATAGTCGTAGGGGATTCGATTGTAAGGGGAGTAGACAGGCGGTTCTGTGGTCGAATACGAGGCTCCCGAATGGTATGTTGCCTCCCAGGTGCACGGGTCAGGGATGTCTCAGATCGGCTGCAGAACATTCTAAAGGGGGAGGGTGAACAGCCAGTTGTCATTGTGCACATAGGCACTAATGATATAGGTAAAAAACGGGATGAGGTCCTACAAGCAGAGTTTAGGGAGTTAGGAGCCAAGTTAAAAAGTAGGACCTCAAAGGTAGTAATCTCAGGATTACTACCAGTGCCACGTGATAGTCAGAGTAAAAATGAAAGAATAGTCAGGATGAATGCGTGGCTTGAGAGATGGTGCAGGAAGGAGGGGTTCAGATTTTTGGGACATTGGGACCGGTTCTGGGGGAGGTGGGACTATTACAAATTGGACGGTCTACACCTGGGCCGGACTGGAACCAATGTCCTTGGAGGTGCTTTTGCTAACGCTGTTGGGGAGGGTTTAAACTAATGTGGCAGGGGGATGGGAACCAATTGAGGTCAGTTGACAGTGAGGAGGTAGTAACAAAAGCCTGTAAGAAACTAGATCAAGAAGTCAGTGTGACTAAGGGGAAGAGCAGGCAGGGAGTAGATGATGAATATAAAGGGACTGGTGGTCTGAGGTGCATTTGTTTTAATGCAAGAAGTGCAGTTGGTAAGGCAGATGAACTTAGGGCTTGGATTAGTACCTGGGAGTATGATGTTATTGCTATTACTGAGACTTGGTTGAGGGAAGGGCATGATTGGCAACTAAATATCCCAGGATATCGATGCTTCAGGCGGGATAGAGAGGGAGGTAAAAGGGGTGGAGGAGTTGCATTACTGGTCAAAGAGGATATCACAGCTGTGCTGAAGGAGGGCACTATGGAGGACTCGAGCAGTGAGGCAATATGGGCAGAACTCAGAAATAGGAAGGGTGCAGTAACAATGTTGGGGCTGTACTGCAGGCCTCCCAATAGCGAGCGTGAGAGAGAGGTACAAATATGTAAACAGATTATGGAAAGATGTAGGAGCAACAGGGTGGTGGTGATAGGAGATTTTAATTTTCCCAACATTGACTGGGATTCACTTAATGTTAGAGGTCCAGATGGAGCAGAATTTGTAAGGAGCATCCAGGAGGGTTTTCTAGAGCAGTATGTAAATAGTCCAACTCGTGAAGGGGCCATACTGGACCTGGTGTTGGGGAATGAGCCCGGCCAGGTTGAAGTTTCAGTAGGGGACTACTTTGGGAATAGTGATCACAATTCCGTAAACTGTAAAATACTCATGGACAAAGACGAGAGTGGTCCTAAAGGAAGAGTGCTAAATTGGGGGAAGGCCAACTATACCAAAATTCGGCAGGAGCTGGGAAATGTAGATTGGGAGCAGCTGTTTGAAGGTAAATCCACATGTGATATGTGGGAGGCTTTTAAAGAGAGGTTGATTAGCGTGCAGGAGAGACATGTTCCTGTGAAAATGAGGGATAGAAATGGTAAGATTAGGGAACCATGGATGACAGGTGAAATTGTGAGACTAGCTAAGAGGAAAAAGGAAGCATACATAAGGTCTCGGCGGCTGATGAAAGACGAAGCTTTGAAAGAATATCGGGAATGTAGGACCAATCTGAAACGAGGAATTAAGAGGGCTAAAAGGGGTCATGAAATATCTTTAGCAAACAGGGTTAAGGAAAATCCCAAAGCCTTTTATTCATATATAAGGAGAAAGAGGGTAACTAGAGAAAGGATTGGCCCACTGAAGGACAAAGGAGGAATGTTATGCTTGGACTCAGAGAAAATGGGTGAGATTCTAAACGAGTACTTTGCATCGGTATTCACCGAGGAGAGGGACATGACGGATGTTGAGGTTAGGAACAGATGTTTGATTACTCTAGGTCAAGTCGGCATAAGGAGGGAGGAAGTGTTGGGTATTCTAAAGGGCATTAAGGTGGACAAGTCCCCAGGTCCGGATGGGATCTATCCCAGGTTACTGAGGGAAGCGAGAGAGGAAATAGCTGGGGCTTTAACAGATATCTTTGCAGCATCCTGAAACACGGGTGAGGTCCCGGACGACTGGAAAATTGCTAATGTTGTCCCCTTGTTTAAGAAGGGTAGCAGGGATAATCCAGGAAATTATAGACCGGTGAGTCTGACGTCAGTGGTAGGGAAGCTGCTGGAGAAGATACTGAGGGATAGGATCTATTCCCATTTGGAAGAAAGTGGGCTCATCAGTGATAGGCAACATGGTTTTGTGCAGGGAAGGTCATGTCTAACCAACTTAATAGAATTCTTTGAGGAAGTGACAAAGTTCATTGATGACGGAAGGGCTGTCGATGTCATACACATGGACTTCAGTAAGGCGTTTGATAAGGTTCCCCATGGCAGGCTGATGGAGAAAGTGAAGGCGCTTGGGGTCCAAGGTGTACTAGCTAGATGGATAAAGAACTGGCTGGGCAACAGGAGACAGAGTAGCAGCAGAAGGGAGTTTCTCAAAATGGAGACGTGTGACCAGTGGTGTTCCACAGGGATCCGTGCTGGGACCAATGTTGTTTGTGATATACATTAATGATTTGGAGGAAAGTATAGGTGGACTGATTAGCAAATTTGCAGACGACACTAAGATTGGTGGAGTAGCAGATAGTGAAGGGGACTGTCAGAGAATACAGCAGAATATAGTTAGATTGGAGAGTTGGGCAGAGAAATGGCAGATGGAGTTCAATCAGGGCAAATGCGAGGTGATGCATTTTGGAAGATCCAATTCAAGAGTGAACTATACAGTAAATGGAAAAGTCCTGGGGAAAATTGATGTCCAGAGAGATTTGGGTGTTCAGGTCCACTGTTCCCTGAAGGTGGCAACGCAGGTAAATAGAGTGGTCAAGAAGGCATAAGGCATGCTTTCCTTCATCGGACGGGGCATTGAGTACAAGAGTTGGCAGGTCATGTTACAGTTGTATAGGACTTTGGTTCGGCCACATTTGGAATACTGCGTACAGTTCTGGTCGCCACATTATCAAAAGGATGTGGATGCTTTGGAAAGGGTGCAGAGGAGGTTCACCAGGATGTTGCCAGGTATGGAGGGCGCTAGCTATGAAGAGAGGTTGAGGAGATTAGGATTATTTTCATTAGAAAGACGGAGGTTGAGGGGGGACCTGATTGAGGTGTAGAAAATCATGAGAGGTATAGACAGGGTGGATAGCAAAAAGCTTTTTCCCCAGAGTGGGGGTTTCAATTACTAGAGGACACGAGTTCAAAGTGAAAGGGGAAAAGTTTAGGGGGGATATGCGTGGAAAGTACTTTATGCAGAGGGTGGTGGGCACCTGGAGTCTTTTAAGGTGTATCTAGACAGACACATGAATGGGCAGGAAGAAAAGAGATACAGGACCTTAGAAAATAGGCGACATGTATTGAGAGAGGATCTGGATCGGCGCAGGCTTGGAGGGCCGAAGGGCCTGTTCCTGTGCTGTAGTTATCTTTGTTCTTGTTTTTTGTTCTTACACACACCACATTCCATACACTGAGAAAAATATATATATATATACACACACACACTCACTACATTCCAGAGCCTGAGAAAAATATATATATATATAAATATTTACACACTCACCACATTCCAGACACTGAGAAAAAAAAATATATTTATACACAAACACTCACCACATTCCAGACCCTGAGAAAAAATATATATATACATACAGACACTCACCACATTCCAGACCCTGAGAAAAAAAAAATATATTTATACACACACTCACCTCATTCCAGACCCTGAGAAAAAAATATATATATACACTCACCACATTCCAGACCCTGAGAAAAAAAAAAATATATATATATATATACACACACTCACCACATTCCAGACACTGAGAAAAAAAATATATATATACACACACTCACCACATTCCAGACACTGAGAAAAATATATATATATATATATATACACACTCAACACATTCCAGACCCTGAGAAAAATATATATATATATATATATACACACTCAACACATTCCAGACCCTGAGAAAAAAAAAATATATATATATACACAGTCACCACATTCCAGACACTGAGAAAAAAATATATATATACACACACTCACCACATTCCAGACAGAGAAAAAAAAATATATATATATATAAACACTCACTCACCACATTCCAGACACTGAGAAAAAAAATGTATATATACACACACTCACCACATTCCAAACCCCGAGAAAAAAAAATATATATATACACACACACTCACCACATTCCAGACCCTGAGAAAAAAAATAAATATATATATACACACACACCACATTCCAGACCCTGAGGAAAAAAATATATTTATATACACACACTCACCACATTCCAGACCCTGAGAAAAGAAAAAAAAATATATATACACACTCACCACATTCCAGACCCTGAGAAAAAAATATATATATATGTATACACACACACCACATTCCAGACACTGAGAAAAATATATATATATATACACACTCACGACATTCCAGACCCTGAGAAAAAAAAATATATATATACACACTCACCACATTCCAGACCCTGAGAAAAAAAAAAAAAAAAATATATATATATATATATATATATATATACACACACACTCACCACGTTCCAGACCCTGAGAAAAAAAAAATATATATATATATATACACACACACACTCACCACATTACAGACACTGAGAAAAAAAAAATATATATATATGCACAGACTCACCACATTCCAGACACTGAGAAAAATAAAATATATATATATACACACACACTCACCACATTCCAGACACTGAGAAAAATAAAATATATATATATACACACAAACAGACCACATTCCAGACCCTGAGAAATTTTTTTTTTTATATATATATATATATATACACACACACACCACATTCCAGACACTGAGAAAAAAAAAATATATATATATACTCACACCACATTCCGGACCCTACGAAAAAAAATATATGTATATTTACACACTCACCACATTCCAGACCCTGAGAAAAGAAAAAAAATATATATATACACACACTCTCCACATTCCAGACCCTGAGAAAAGAAAAAAAATATATATATACACACACTCTCCACATTCCAGACCCTGAGAAAAAAAAATATATATACACACTCACCACATTCCAGAACCTGAGAAAAAAAAAATATATATATGCACACACTCACCGCATTCCAGACCCTGAGAAAAAATATATATATATAGATACACACACACCACATTCCAGACCCTGAGAAAAAAAAATATACATATGCACACACACCACATTCCAGAACCTGAGAAAAAAAAATATACATATACACACTCACCACATTCCAGACACTGAGAAAAAAAAAAATATATATATATGTATATACACACACACTCACCACGTTCCAGACCCAGAGAAAAAAATGTGTATATATATATATATATATACACACACACTCACCTCATTCCAGACCCTGAGAAAAAAATATATATATATACACACTCACCACATAACAGACCCTGAGAAAACAATAAATAAATATATATATACACACACTCACCACATTCCAGACACTGAGAAAATATATATATATATATACACACTCACCACATTCCAGACACTGAGAAAAAAAATATATGTATATATATATATACACACACACTCACCACATTCCAGACCCTGAGAAAAAAATATATATATATACACACACTCACCACATTCCAGAACCTGAGAAAAAAAATATATATACACACACTCACCACATTGCAGACCCTGAGAAAAAAAATATATATATACACACACTCACCACATTCCAGACAGAGAAAAAAATATATATATATCTATACACACACTCACCACATTCCAGACCCTGAAGAAAAAAAATATATATATATACAGACACGCACCACATTCCAGACCCTGAGGAAAAATATATATATATATATGTTTCCACACACACCACATTGCAGACACTGAGAAAAAAAAAAAATATATATATATATACACACACTCACCACATTCCAGACCCTGAGAAAAAGAATATATATATATACACACTCACCACATTCCAGACCCTGAGAAAAAAAATATATATACACACACTCACCACATTCCAGACACTGAGAAAAAAAATGTATATATATATATACACACACTCACCACATTCCAGACCCTGAGAAAATGAATATATATATATATATACACACTCACCACATTCCAGACCCTGAGAAAAAAAATATATATATACACACTCAAAACATTCCAGACCGAGAAAAAAAAAATATATATATACACACACTCACCACATTGCAGACCCTGAGAAAAAAAAAATATATATATACATATACACACTCACCACATTCCAGACACTGAGAAAAAAAATATATGTATACACACACTCACCACATTCCAGACAGAGAAAAAAATATATATATATCTATACACACACTCACCACATTCCAGACCCTGAAGAAAAAATATATATATATATATACAGACACGCACCACATTCCAGACACTAAGAGAAAGAAAAAAATATATATATACACACTCAAAACATGCCAGACCCTGAGAAAAAAAAATATACATATAGACATATACACTCACCACATTCCAGACACTGAGAAAAAAATATATATATATTATTACACACGCACCACATTCCAAACACTGAGAAAAATATATATATATATATACATATAGACTCACCACATTCCAGACACTGAGAAAAAAAAAATATATATATACACACTCACCACATTCCAGACCCTGAGGGAAAAAAATGTATATATATACATATAGACTCACCACATTCCAGACACTGGGATAAAAATATATATGTATACACATTCACCACATTCCAGATCCTGAGAAAAAAAAATATATATGTATACACATGCACCACATTCCAGACCCTGAGAAGAAAAAAAAAAAATATATATATATATATATATATATATATATACACACGCACTCACCACATTCCAGAACCTGAGAACAAAAAAAATATATATATATATACACACGCAACACATTCCAGACACTGAGGAAAAAAAAATGTACATATATGTATATATATATATATATATATACACACACACTCACCACATTCCAGACCCTGAGAAAAAAAATAAAAAAATATATATATATATACACACACACCACATTCCAGACCCTGAGAAAAAAAATATATATATATACACACACACTCACCACATTCCAGACACTGGGAAAAAAAAAGATATATATATTTACACACACTCACCACATTCCAGACCCTGAGGGGAAAAAATATATGCATATTTACACACTCACCACATTCCAGACCCTGAGAAAAAATAATATTCATATATATATATATATACACACACACACTCACCACATTCCAGACCCTGAGGGAAAAAATATATATATATACACACACTCACCACATTCCAGACCCTGAGAAAAAAATATATATATATACACACACACCACATTCCAGACACTGAGAAAAAAAATATATATATACACACACACACTCACCACATTCCAGACCCTGAGAAAAAATATATATATATGTATACACACACACCACATTCCAGACACTGAGAAAAAAAAAATATATATATACACACACACACACTCACCTCATTCCAGACCCTGTTAAAAAAAAATATATATATACACACTCACCACATTCCAGACACTGAGAAAAAAATAAATATATATATATATATATATATATATATATATATATACACACACACTCACCACATTCCAGACACTGAGAAAATATATATATATATATACACACTCACCACATTCCAGACCCTGAGAAAAAAATATATATATATACACACTCAACGCATTGTAGACCCTGAGAAAAAAAATATATATATATATACACACACACACTCACCACATTCCAGACCCTGAGAAAAAAAATATATATATACACACACTCACCACATTCCAGACACAAAAAAAATATATATATATCTGTACACACACTCACCACATTCCAGACCCTGAAGAAAATATATATATATATGTTTCCACACACACCACATTGCAGACACTGGAAAAAAAAAAAATATATATATACACACACTCACCACATTCCAGACCCTGAGAAAAAGAATATATATATATATATATACACACTGACCACATTCCAGACCCTGAGAAAAAAATATATATACACACACTCACCACATTCCAGACACTGAGAGAAAAATATATATATATTTATACACACACTCACCACATTCCAGACCCTGAAGAAAAAAAAAATATATATATATATACAGACACGCACCACATTCCAGACCCTGAGGAAAAATATATATATATATGTTACCACACACACCACATTGCAGACACTGAGAAAAAAAAAAATTATATATATATATATATATATATATACACACACTCACCACATTCCAGACCCTGAGAAAAATAATATATATATATACACACTCACCACATTCCAGACCCTGAGAAAAAATATATATATACACACACTCACCACATTCCAGACACTGAGAAAAAAAAATATATATATATATACACACACTCACCACATTCCAGACACTAAGAGAAAGAAAAAAATATATATATACATATACACACTCACCACATTCCAGACACTGAGAAAAAATATATATGTATACACATTCACCACATTCCAGACCCTGAGGGAAAAAAAATATATGTATACACATTCACCACATTCCAGATCCTGAGAAAAAAAAATATGTATACACACGCACCACATTCCAGACCCTGAGAAGAAAAATATATATATATATACACACTCACCACATTCCAGAACCTGAGAACAAAATATATATATATATATATACACACGCAACACATTCCAGACACTGAGAAAAAAATATATATAAATACATATGCACACTCACCACATTCCAGACACTGAGGAAAAAAAAATGTATATATATGTATATATATATATATATATATACACACACTCACCACATTCCAGACCCTGAGAAAAAAAATAAAAAAAAATATATATATATATACACACACCACATTCCAGACACTGAGAAAAAAAAAAATATATATATATATATACACACACTCACCACATTCCAGACTCAGAAAAAAAAAAATATATATACACACTCAC
This sequence comes from Heterodontus francisci, assembly GCF_036365525.1. Taxonomy (NCBI): domain Eukaryota; kingdom Metazoa; phylum Chordata; class Chondrichthyes; order Heterodontiformes; family Heterodontidae; genus Heterodontus; species Heterodontus francisci. The sequence goes on from NW_027141851.1 coordinate 3,877,317, forward strand.
CACATTCCAGACCGAGAAAAAAAAAAATATATATATATATATATATATATACACACACTCACCACATTCCAGACCCTGAGAAAAAAAATATATATATACACACACTCACCACATTCCAGACACAAAAAAATATATATTTATCTATACACACACTCACCACATTCCAGACACTAAGAGAAAGAAAAAAATATATATATACACACTCAAAACATTCCAGACCCTGAGAAAAAAAAAAATATATATATACACACACTCACCACATTGCAGACCCTGAGAAAAAAAAAATATATATATACATATACACACTCACCACATTCCAGACAGAGAAAAAAAAATATATATATCTATACACACACTCACCACATTCCAGACCCTGAAGAAAAAATATATATATATATATACAGACACGCACCACATTCCAGACCCTGAGGAAAAATATATATATATATATATATGTTTCCACACACACCACATTGCAGACACTGAGAAAAAAAAAAATTATATATATATATATATACACACACACTCACCACATTCCAGACCCTGAGAAAAAGAATATATATATATACACACTCACCACATTCCAGACCCTGAGAAAAAAAATATATATACACACACTCACCACATTCCAGACACTGAGGAAAAAAATATATATATATACACACTCAAAACATTCCAGACCCTGAGAAAAAAAAAATATATATATACACACACTCACCACATTGCAGACCCTGAGAAAAAAAAATATATATATACATATACACACTCACCACATTCCAGACACTGAGAAAAAAAAAATATATATATATACATATACACTCACCACATTCCAGACACTGAGAAAAAAAAATATATATATTATTACACACACTCACCACATTCCAGACACTGAGAAAAAATATATATATATACATATAGACTCACCACATTCCAGACACTGAGAAAGAAATATATATATATATATACACACTCACCACATTCCAGACCCTGAGGGAAAAAAATGTATATATATATACACACACACACCACATTCCAGACACTGGGAAAAAAATATATATGTATACACATTCACCACATTCCAGATCCTGAGAAAAAAATATATATATGTATACACACGCACCACATTCCAGACCCTGAGAAGAAAAATATATATATATATATATATATATATACACACACTCACCACATTCCAGAACCTGAGAACAAAATATATATATATATATATATATATATATATACACACGCAACACATTCCAGACACTGAGAATAAAAAATATATATACATATGCACACTCACCACATTCCAGACACTGAGGAAAAAAAAAATGTATATATATGTATATATATATATATACACACACACACACTCACCACATTCCAGACCCTGAGAAAAAAAATAAAAAAATATATATGTATATACACACACTCACCACATTCCAGACCTTGAGAAAAAAAATAATATATATATATATACACACACACTCACCACATTCCAGACACTGGGAAAAAAAAAAAGGTATATATATTTACACACTCACCACATTCCAGACCCTGAGAAAAAAAGATATATACACACACTCACCACATTCCAGACACTGAGAAAAAACATATATATATATATATACACACACTCACCACATTCCAGACCCTGAGAAAAAATAATATTCATATATATACACACACACACTCACCACAATCCAGACCGTGAGGGAAAAAATATATGTATATTTACACACTCACCACATTCCAGACCCTGAGAAAAAATAATATTCATATATATATATACACACACACACTCACCACATTCCAGACCCTGAGGGAAAAAATATATATATATATACACACACTCACCACATTCCAGACCCTGAGAAAAAAAAAAAAATATATATATATATATATATATACACACTCACCACATTCCAGACACTGAGAAAAAAAAAAAGATATATATACACACTCACCACATTCCAGACACTGAGAAAAAAAATATATATATACACACACACACTCACCACATTCCAGACCCTGAGAAAAAAAATATATATATATGTATACACACACACCACATTCCAGACACTGAGAAAAAAAAAAAAATATATATATATATACACACACACACTCACCACATTCCAGACCCAGAGAAAAAAAAAAAATATATATACACACACACACTCACCTCATTCCAGACCCTGAGAAAAAAAATATATATATACACACTCACCACATTCCAGACCCTGAGAAAAAAATAAATATATATATATATATATATATACACACACTCACCACATTCCAGACACTGAGAAAATATATGTATATATATATATATATATACACACACTCGCCACATTCCAGACCCTGAGAAAAAAAAAATATATATACACACACTCACCACATTCCAGACCCTGCAGAAAATATATATATATATGTTTCCACACACACCACATTGCAGACACTGGAAAAAAAATAAATATATCTTTATATATATACACCCACTCACCACATTCCAGACCCTGAGAAAAAAAAATATATATATATACACACACTCACCACATTCCAGAACCTGAGAAAAAAATATATATATATACACACTCAACGCATTGTAGACCCTGAGAAAAAAAATATATATATATACACACACTCACCACATTCCAGACACAAAAAAATATAGATATATCTATACACACACTCACCACATTCCAGACCCTGAAGAAAATATATATATATATATGTTTCCACACACACCACATTGCAGACACTGGAAAAGAATATATATATATATATATATATACACACTCACCACATTCCAGACCCTGAGAAAAAGAATATATATATACACACTCACCACATTCCAGACACAAAAAAATATAGATATATCTATACACACACTCACCACATTCCAGACCCTGAAGAAAATATATCTATATATGTTTCCACACACACCACATTGCAGACACTGGAAAAAAAAAATATATATATACACACACTCACCACATTCCAGACTCTGAGAAAAAGAATATATATATATATATACACACTCACCACATTCCAGACCCTGAGAAAAAAATATATATACACACACTCACCACATTGCAGACCCTGAGAAAAAACATATATATATATATATACATATACACACTCACCACATTCCAGACACTGAGAAAAAAAAATATATATATATACTTATACACTCAACACATTCCAGACACTGAGAAAAAAATATATATATATTTCCACACACACTCACCACATTCCAAACACTGAAAAAAAACAAAATATATATATACATACATATACACACTCACCACATTCCAGAACCTGAGAACAAAAAATATATATATATATACACACGCACCACATTCCAGACCCTGAGAATAAAAATATATATATATATATATATACACACTCACCACATTCCAGAACCTGAGAACAAAAAATATATATATATATATACACACGCACCACATTCCAGACACTGAGGAAAAAAAATGTATATATATGTATATATATATATATATATATATATACACACACACTCACCACATTCCAGACCCTGAGAAAAAAAATAAAAAAAAAATATATATATACACACACTCACCACATTCCAGACCCTGAGAAAAAAAATAAAATATATATATATATATACACACACACTCACCACATTCCAGACACTGGGAAAAAAAAGATATATATATTTACACACACTCACCACATTCCAGACCCTGAGGGGAAAAAAAAAATATATATATATATATGTATATATACATATATATATATATATATATATATATACATACATACACACACACACTCACCACATTCCAGAACCTGAGAAAAAAAAATATATATATTTACACACTCGCCACATTCCAGACCCTGAGAAAAAATAGTATTCATATATATATACACACACACTCACCACATTCCAGACCCTGAGGGAAAAAATATATATATATATATACACACACACTCACCACATTCCAGAACCTGAGAAAAAAAAAATATATATATATATATACACACTCACCACATTCCAGACCCCGAGAAAAAAAAAAAATATATATATACACACTCACCACATTCCAGACACTGAGAAAAAAATATATATATATACACACACACTCACCACATTCCAGACACTGAGAAAAAAATATATATATATGTACACACACTCACCACATTCCAGACACTGAGAAAAAAAAAATATATATATATACACTCACCACATTCCAGACACTGAGAAAAAAAAATATAAACAAAACAAAGAACAAAGATAATTGCAGCACTGGAACAGGCCCTTCGGCCCTCCAAGCCTGCGCTGATCCAGATCCTCTCTCTAAACATGTCGCCTATTTTCTAAGGTTCTGTATCTCTTTTCTTCCTGCCCATTCATGTATCTGTCTAGATACATCTTAAAAGACTCCATCGTGCCCCGTCTACCACCGCCGCTGGCAACGCGTTCCAGGTGCCCACCACCCTCTGCGTAAAGAACTTTCCACGCATATCCCCCCTAAACATTTCCCCTTTCACTTTGAACTCGTGTCCTCTAGTAATTGAAACCCCCACTCTGGGAAAAAGCCTCTTGCTGTCCACCCTGTCTATACCTCTCATGATTTTGTACACCTCAATCAGGTCCCCACTCAACCTCCGTATTTCTAATGAACATAATCCTAATCTGCTCAACCTCTCTTCATAGCTAGCGCCCTCCATACCAGGCAACATCCTGGTGAACCTCCTCTGCACCCTCTCCAAAGCATCCACATCCTTTTGATAATGTGGCGACCAGAACTGGACGCAGTATTCCAAATGTGGCCGAACCAAAGTCCTATACAACTGTAACATGACCTGCCAACTCTTGTACTCAATGCCCCGTCCGATGAAGGAAAGCATGCCGTATGCCTTCTTGACCACTCTATTTACCTGCGTTGCCACCTTCAGGGAACAGTGGACCTGAACACCCAAATCTCTCTGGACATCAATTTTCCCCAGGACTTTTCCATTTACTGTATAGTTCACTCTTGAATTGGATCTTCCAAAATGCATCACCTCGCATTTGCCCTGATTGAACTCCATCTGCCATTTCTCTGCCCAACTCTCTAATCTGTCTATATTCTGCTGTATTCTCTGACAGTCCCCTTCACTATCTGCTACTCCACCAATCTTAGTGTCGTCTGCAAACTTGCTAATCAGTCCACCTATACTTTCCTCCAAATCATTAATGTATATCACAAACAGTGGTCCCAGCACGGATCCCTGTGGAACACCACTGGTCACACGTCTCCATTTTGAGAAACTCCCCTCTGCTGCTACTCTCTGTCTCCTGTTGCCCAGCCAGTTCTTTATCCATCCAGCTAGTACACCTTGGACAAGCGCCTTCACTTTCTCCATCAGCCTGCCATGGGGAACCTTATCAAACGCCTTACTGAAGTCCATGTATATGACATCGACAGCCCTTCCCTCAATCAACTTTGTCACTTCCTCAAAGAATTCTATTAAGTTGGTAAGACATGACCTTCCCTGCACAAAACCATGTTGCCTATCACTGATAAGCCCATTTTCTTCCAAATGGGAATAGATCCTATCCCTCAGTATCTTCTCCAGCAGCTTCCCTACCACTGACGTCAGGCTCACCGGTCTATAATTACCTGGATTATCCCTGCTACCCTTCTTAAACAAGGGCACAACATTAGCAATTCTCCAGTCCTCCGGGACCTCACCCGTGTTTAAGGATGCTGCAAAGATATCTGTTAAGGCCCCAGCTATTTCCTCTCTCGCTTCCCTCAGTAACCTTGGATAGATCCCATCCGGACCTGGGGACTTGTCCACCTTAATGCCCTTTAGAATACCCAACACTTCCTCCCTCCTTATGCCGACTTGACCTAGAGTAATCAAACATCTGTTCCTAACCTCAACATCCGTCATGTCCCTCTCCTCGGTGAATACCGATGCAAAGTACTCGTTTAGAATCTCACCCATTTTCTCTGAGTCCAAGCATAACATTCCTCCTTTGTCCTTCAGTGGGCCAATCCTTTCTCTAGTTACCCTCTTTCTCCTTATATATGAATAAAAGGCTTTGGGATTTTCCTTAACCCTGTTTGCTAAAGATATTTCATGACCCCTTTTAGCCCTCTTAATTCCTCGTTTCAGATTGGTCCTACATTCCCGATATTCTTTCAAAGCTTCGTCTTTCATCAGCCGCCGAGACCTTATGTATGCTTCCTTTTTCCTCTTAGCTAGTCTCACAATTTCACCTGTCATCCATGGTTCCCTAATCTTACCATTTCTATCCCTCATTTTCACAGGAACATGTCTCTCCTGCACGCTAATCAACCTCTCTTTAAAAGCCTCCCACATATCACATGTGGATTTACCTTCAAACAGCTGCTCCCAATCTACATTTCCCAGCTCCTGCCGAATTTTGGTATAGTTGGCCTTCCCCCAATTTAGCACTCTTCCTTTAGGACCACTCTCGTCTTTGTCCATGAGTATTTTAAAGCTTACGGAATTGTGATCACTATTCCCAAAGTAGTCCCCTACTGAAACTTCAACAACATGGCCGGGCTCATTCCCCAACACCAGGTCCAGTATGGCCCCTTCCCGAGTTGGACTATTTACATACTGCTGCAGAAAACCCTCCTGGATGCTCCTTACAAATTCTGCTCCATCTGGACCTCGAACACTAAGCGAATCCCAGTCAATGTTGGGAAAATTAAAATCTCCTATCACCACCACCCTGTTGCTCCTACATCTTTCCATAATCTGTTTACATATTTGTACCTCTATCTCACGCTCGCTGTTGGGAGGCCTGTAGTACAGCCCCAACATTGTTACCGCACCCTTCCTATTTCTGAGTTCTGTCCATATTGCCTCACTGCTCGAGTCGTCCATAGTGCCCTCCTTCAGCACAGCTGTGATATCCTCTTTGACCAGTAATGCAACACCTCCACCCCTTTTACCTCCCTCTCTATCCCGCCTGAAGCATCGATATCCTGGGATATTTAGTTGCCAATCATGCCCTTCCCTCAACCAAGTCTCAGTAATAGCAATAACATCATACTCCCAGGTACTAATCCAAGCCCCAAGTTCATCTGCCTTACCTACTACACTTCTTGCATTAAAACAAATGCACCTCAGACCACCAGTCCCTTTATATTCATCATCTGCTCCCTGCCTGTTCTTCCCCTTAGTCACACTGACTTCATTATCTAGTTCCTTACAGGCTTTTGTTACTACCTCCTTACTGTCAACTGACCTCAATTGGTTCCCATCCCCCTGCCACATTAGTTTAAACCCTCCCCAACAGCGTTAGCAAAAGCACCTCCAAGGACATTGCTTCCAGTCCGGCCCAGGTGTAAACCATCCAATTTGTAATAGTCCCACATCCCCCAGAACCGGTCCCAATATCCCAAAAATCTGAACCCCTCCTTCCTGCACCATCTCTCAAGCCACGCATTCATCCTGACTATTCTTTCATTTTTACTCTGACTATCACGTGGCACTGGTAGTAATCCTGAGATTACTACCTCTGAGGTCCTACTTTTTAAACTTGGCTCCTAACTCCCTAAACTCTGCTTGTAGGACCTCATCCCGTTTTTTACCTATATCATTAGTGCCTCTGAGCACAATGACAACTGGCTGTTCACCCTCCCCCTTCAGAATGTTCTGCAGCCGATCTGAGACATCCCTGACCCGAGCACCAGGGAGGCAACATACCATTCGGGAGCCTCGTTTTCGACCACAGAACCGCCTATCTACTCCCCTTACAATCGAATCCCCTACGACTATAGCCCTTCCACTCTTTTTCCCGCCCTTCTGAGCAGCAGAGCCAGCCACGGTGCCATGGACCTGGCTACTGCTGCCTTCCCCTGGTGAGCCATCTCCCCCAACAGTATCCAAAACGGTATACTTGTTTTGGAGGGAGATGCCCGCAGGGGACTCCTGCGCTGCCTTCCTGCTCTTTCTCTGCCTTTTGGTCACCCATTCCCTTTCTCCCTCAGCAATCCTAATCTGCGGTGTGACAATTCACTAAACGTGCTATCCACGACCTCCTCAGCATCGCGCATGCTCCAAAGTGAGTCCATCCGCAGCTCGAGAGCCGTCATGCTGTCCAACAAGTGCTGCAGTTGGACACACTTCCTGCACGTGAAGGAGTCAGGGACATCAGCCGTGTCCCTGAGCTCCCACATTGAGCAAGAGGAGCATGACACGGGTCTGAGATCTCCTGCCATTTTTAATCTTAAGCTTAACTTAGTTAAATGAAAAAGGAACGAAAAGTTTTTACCAATCACAATAAAACAGAGAAATCGAAAAAGCCTTACCTAACAAACAGCCCACCGAGTCCTTTTTTTTTGGTTAGAGGAGGAGGGTGGGTGGGAGACACGACAAGTGTGGTGTCTCGGGTTCAGAAACCGCCCAAATATATAGTGTTTTACTTACCCAGCAGCCCCCTGGCCTCCGCCGAAAAACAAAAGGAAATTAAATTTACTTTCAAACTGACCTTCCCAGCTGCTCATTCGCTCACTCTCTGCTCCCGAAAAAGCTGCTGCAATGAAAGGAAAGTTATTTTAAACCACCCAAAAATATAGTGTTTTACTTACCCAGCAGCCCCCTGGCCTCCGCCGAAAAACAAAAGGAAATTAAATTTACTTTCAAACTGACCTTCCCAGCTGCTCACTCGCACACTCTCTGCTCCCGAAAAAGCTGCTGCAATGAAAGGAAAGTTATTTTAAACCGCCCAAATATATAGTGTTTTACTTACCCAGCAGCCCCCTGGCCTCCGCCGAAAAACAAAAGGAAATTAAATTTACTTTCAAACTGACCTTCCCAGCTGCTCATTCGCTCACTCTCTGCTCCCGAAAAAGCTGCTGCAATGAAAGGAAAGTTATTTTAAACCACCCAAAAATATAGTGTTTTACTTACCCAGCAGCCCCCTGGCCTCCACCGAAAAACAAAAGGAAATTAAATTTACTTTCAAACTGACCTTCCCAGCTGCTCATTCGCTCACTCTCTGCTCCCGAAAAAGCTGCTGCAATGAAAGGAAAGTTATTTTAAACCACCCAAAAATATAGTGTTTTACTTACCCAGCAGCCCCCTGGCCTCCGCCGAAAAACAAAAGGAAATTAAATTTACTTTCAAACTGACCTTCCCAGCTGCTCATTCGCTCACTCTCTGCTCCCGAAAAAGCTGCTGCAATGAAAGGAAAGTTATTTTAAACCACCCAAAAATAGTGTTTTACTTACCCAGCAGCCCCCTGGCCTCCGCCGAAAAACAAAAGGAAATTAAATTTACTTTCAAACTGACCTTCCCAGCTGCTCACTCGCACACTCTCTGCTCCCGAAAAAGCTGCTGCAATGAAAGGAAAGTTATTTTAAACCGCCCAAATATATAGTGTTTTACTTACCCAGCAGCCCCCTGGCCTCCGCCGAAAAACAAAAGGAAATTAAATTTACTTTCAAACTGACCTTCCCAGCTGCTCATTCGCTCACTCTCTGCTCCCGAAAAAGCTGCTGCAATGAAAGGAAAGTTATTTTAAACCACCCAAAAATATAGTGTTTTACTTACCCAGCAGCCCCCTGGCCTCCGCCGAAAAACAAAAGGAAATTAAATTTACTTTCAAACTGACCTTCCCAGCTGCTCATTCGCTCACTCTCTGCTCCCGAAAAAGCTGCTGCAATGAAAGGAAAGTTATTTTAAACCACCCAAAAATATAGTGTTTTACTTACCCAGCAGCCCCCTGGCCTCCGCCGAAAAACAAAAGGAAATTAAATTTACTTTCAAACTGACCTTCCCAGCTGCTCATTCGCTCACTCTCTGCTCCCGAAAAAGCTGCTGCAATGAAAGGAAAGTTATTTTAAACCACCCAAAAATATAGTGTTTTACTTACCCAGCAGCCCCCTGGCCTCCGCCGAAAAACAAAAGGAAATTAAATTTACTTTCAAACTGACCTTCCCAGCTGCTCATTCGCTCACTCTCTGCTCCCGAAAAAGCTGCTGCAATGAAAGGAAAGTTATTTTAAACCACCCAAAAATATAGTGTTTTACTTACCCAGCAGCCCCCTGGCCTCCGCCGAAAAACAAAAGGAAATTAAATTTACTTTCAAACTGACCTTCCCAGCTGCTCACTCGCACACTCTCTGCTCCCGAAAAAGCTGCTGCAATGAAAGGAAAGTTATTTTAAACCACCCAAAAATATAGTGTTTTACTTACCCAGCAGCCCCCTGGCCTCCGCCGAAAAACAAAAGGAAATTAAATTTACTTTCAAACTGACCTTCCCAGCTGCTCACTCGCACACTCTCTGCTCCCGAAAAAGCTGCTGCAATGAAAGGAAAGTTATTTTAAACCACCCAAATATATAGTGTTTTACTTACCCAGCAGCCCCCTGGCCTCCGCCGAAAAACAAAAGGAAATTAAATTTACTTTCAAACTGACCTTCCCAGCTGCTCATTCGCTCACTCTCTGCTCCCGAAAAAGCTGCTGCAATGAAAGGAAAGTTATTTTAAACCACCCAAAAATATAGTGTTTTACTTACCCAGCAGCCCCCTGGCCTCCGCCGAAAAACAAAAGGAAATTAAATTTACTTTCAAACTGACCTTCCCAGCTGCTCATTCGCTCACTCTCTGCTCCCGAAAAAGCTGCTGCAATGAAAGGAAAGTTATTTTAAACCACCCAAAAATATAGTGTTTTACTTACCCAGCAGCCCCCTGGCCTCCGCCGAAAAACAAAAGGAAATTAAATTTACTTTCAAACTGACCTTCCCAGCTGCTCATTCGCTCACTCTCTGCTCCCGAAAAAGCTGCTGCAATGAAAGGAAAGTTATTTTAAACCACCCAAAAATATAGTGTTTTACTTACCCAGCAGCCCCCTGGCCTCCGCCGAAAAACAAAAGGAAATTAAATTTACTTTCAAACTGACCTTCCCAGCTGCTCACTCGCACACTCTCTGCTCCCGAAAAAGCTGCTGCAATGAAAGGAAAGTTATTTTAAACCACCCAAAAATATAGTGTTTTACTTACCTAGCAGCCCCCTGGCCTCCGCCGAAAAACAAAAGGAAATTAAATTTACTTTCAAACTGACCTTCCCAGCTGCTCATTCGCACACTCTCTGCTCCCGAAAAAGCTGCTGCAATGAAAGGAAAGTTATTTTAAACCACCCAAAAATATAGTGTTTTACTTACCCAGCAGCCCCCTGGCCTCCGCCGAAAAACAAAAGGAAATTAAATTTACTTTCAAACTGACCTTCCCAGCTGCTCATTCGCTCACTCTCTGCTCCCGAAAAAGCTGCTGCAATGAAAGGAAAGTTATTTTAAACCACCCAAAAATATAGTGTTTTACTTACCCAGCAGCCCCCTGGCCTCCGCCGAAAAACAAAAGGAAATTAAATTTACTTTCAAACTGACCTTCCCAGCTGCTCATTCGCTCACTCTCTGCTCCCGAAAAAGCTGCTGCAATGAAAGGAAAGTTATTTTAAACCACCCAAAAATATAGTGTTTTACTTACCCAGCAGCCCCCTGGCCTCCGCCGAAAAACAAAAGGAAATTAAATTTACTTTCAAACTGACCTTCCCAGCTGCTCACTCGCACACTCTCTGCTCCCGAAAAAGCTGCTGCAATGAAAGGAAAGTTATTTTAAACCACCCAAAAATATAGTGTTTTACTTACCCAGCAGCCCCCTGGCCTCCGCCGAAAAACAAAAGGAAATTAAATTTACTTTCAAACTGACCTTCCCAGCTGCTCACTCGCACACTCTCTGCTCCCGAAAAAGCTGCTGCAATGAAAGGAAAGTTATTTTAAACCGCCCAAATATATAGTGTTTTACTTACCCAGCGGCCTCCGCCGAAAAACAAAAGGAAATTAAATTTACTTTCAAACTGACCTTCCCAGCTGCTCATTCGCTCACTCTCTGCTCCCGAAAAAGCTGTTGCAATGAAAGGAAAGTTATTTTAAACCACCCAAAAATATAGTGTTTTACTTACCCAGCAGCCCCCTGGCCTCCGCCGAAAAACAAAAGGAAATTAAATTTACTTTCAAACTGACCTTCCCAGCTGCTCATTCGCTCACTCTCTGCTCCCGAAAAAGCTGCTGCAATGAAAGGAAAGTTATTTTAAACCACCCAAAAATATAGTGTTTTACTTACCCAGCAGCCCCCTGGCCTCCGCCGAAAAACAAAAGGAAATTAAATTTACTTTCAAACTGACCTTCCCAGCTGCTCATTCGCTCACTCTCTGCTCCCGAAAAAGCTGCTGCAATGAAAGGAAAGTTATTTTAAACCACCCAAAAATATAGTGTTTTACTTACCCAGCAGCCCCCTGGCCTCCACCGAAAAACAAAAGGAAATTAAATTTACTTTCAAACTGACCTTCCCAGCTGCTCACTCGCACACTCTCTGCTCCCGAAAAAGCTGCTGCAATGAAAGGAAAGTTATTTTAAACCGCCCAAATATATAGTGTTTTACTTACCCAGCAGCCCCCTGGCCTCCGCCGAAAAACAAAAGGAAATTAAATTTACTTTCAAACTGACCTTCCCAGCTGCTCATTCGCTCACTCTCTGCTCCCGAAAAAGCTGCTGCAATGAAAGGAAAGTTATTTTAAACCACCCAAAAATATAGTGTTTTACTTACCCAGCAGCCCCCTGGCCTCCGCCGAAAAACAAAAAGAAATTAAATTTACTTTCAAACTGACCTTCCCAGCTGCTCATTCGCTCACTCTCTGCTCCCGAAAAAGCTGCTGCCATGAAAGGAAAGTTATTTTAAACCACCCAAAAATATAGTGTTTTACTTACCCAGCAGCCCCCTGGCCTCCGCCGAAAAACAAAAGGAAATTAAATTTACTTTCAAACTGACCTTCCCAGCTGCTCATTCGCTCACTCTCTGCTCCCGAAAAAGCTGCTGCAATGAAAGGAAAGTTATTTTAAACCACCCAAAAATATAGTGTTTTACTTACCCAGCAGCCCCCTGGCCTCCGCCGAAAAACAAAAGGAAATTAAATTTACTTTCAAACTGACCTTCCCAGCTGCTCACTCGCACACTCTCTGCTCCCGAAAAAGCTGCTGCAATGAAAGGAAAGTTATTTTAAACCACCCAAAAATATAGTGTTTTACTTACCCAGCAGCCCCCTGGCCTCCGCCGAAAAACAAAAGGAAATTAAATTTACTTTCAAACTGACCTTCCCAGCTGCTCACTCGCACACTCTCTGCTCCCGAAAAAGCTGCTGCAATGAAAGGAAAGTTATTTTAAACCACCCAAAAATATAGTGTTTTACTTACCCAGCAGCCCCCTGGCCTCCGCCGAAAAACAAAAGGAAATTAAATTTACTTTCAAACTGACCTTCCCAGCTGCTCACTCGCACACTCTCTGCTCCCGAAAAAGCTGCTGCAATGAAAGGAAAGTTATTTTAAACCGCCCAAATATATAGTGTTTTACTTACCCAGCAGCCCCCTGGCCTCCGCCGAAAAACAAAAGGAAATTAAATTTACTTTCAAACTGACCTTCCCAGCTGCTCATTCGCTCACTCTCTGCTCCCGAAAAAGCTGCTGCCATGAAAGGAAAGTTATTTTAAACCACCCAAAAATATAGTGTTTTACTTACCCAGCAGCCCCCTGGCCTCCGCCGAAAAACAAAAGGAAATTAAATTTACTTTCAAACTGACCTTCCCAGCTGCTCATTCGCTCACTCTCTGCTCCCGAAAAAGCTGCTGCAATGAAAGGAAAGTTATTTTAAACCACCCAAAAATATAGTGTTTTACTTACCCAGCAGCCCCCTGGCCTCCGCCGAAAAACAAAAGGAAATTAAATTTACTTTCAAACTGACCTTCCCAGCTGCTCACTCGCACACTCTCTGCTCCCGAAAAAGCTGCTGCAATGAAAGGAAAGTTATTTTAAACCACCCAAAAATATAGTGTTTTACTTACCCAGCAGCCCCCTGGCCTCCGCCGAAAAACAAAAGGAAATTAAATTTACTTTCAAACTGACCTTCCCAGCTGCTCACTCGCACACTCTCTGCTCCCGAAAAAGCTGCTGCCATGAAAGGAAAGTTATTTTAAACCACCCAAAAATATAGTGTTTTACTTACCCAGCAGCCCCCTGGCCTCCGCCGAAAAACAAAAGGAAATTAAATTTACTTTCAAACTGACCTTCCAAGCTGCTCATTCGCTCACTCTCTGCTCCCGAAAAAGCTGCTGCAATGAAAGGAAAGTTCTTTTAAACCGCCCAAATATATAGTGTTTTACTTACCCAGCAGCCCCCTGGCCTCCGCCGAAAAACAAAAGGAAATTAAATTTACTTTCAAACTGACCTTCCCAGCTGCTCATTCGCTCACTCTCTGCTCCCGAAAAAGCTGCTGCAATGAAAGGAAAGTTATTTTAAACCACCCAAAAATATAGTGTTTTACTTACCCAGCAGCCCCCTGGCCTCCGCCGAAAAACAAAAGGAAATTAAATTTACTTTCAAACTGACCTTCCCAGCTGCTCATTCGCTCACTCTCTGCTCCCGAAAAAGCTGCTGCAATGAAAGGAAAGTTATTTTAAACCACCCAAAAATATAGTGTTTTACTTACCCAGCAGCCCCCTGGCCTCCGCCGAAAAACAAAAGGAAATTAAATTTACTTTCAAACTGACCTTCCCAGCTGCTCACTCGCACACTCTCTGCTCCCGAAAAAGCTGCTGCAATGAAAGGAAAGTTATTTTAAACCGCCCAAATATATAGTGTTTTACTTACCCAGCAGCCCCCTGGCCTCCGCCGAAAAACAAAAGGAAATTAAATTTACTTTCAAACTGACCTTCCCAGCTGCTCATTCGCTCACTCAATGCTCCCGAAAAAGCTGCTGCAATGAAAGGAAAGTTATTTTAAACCACCCAAAAATATAGTGTTTTACTTACCCAGCAGCCCCCTGGCCTCCGCCGAAAAACAAAAGGAAATTAAATTTACTTTCAAACTGACCTTCCCAGCTGCTCATTCGCTCACTCTCTGCTCCCGAAAAAGCTGCTGCAATGAAAGGAAAGTTATTTTAAACCACCCAAAAATATAGTGTTTTACTTACCCAGCAGCCCCCTGGCCTCCGCCGAAAAACAAAAGGAAATTAAATTTACTTTCAAACTGACCTTCCCAGCTGCTCATTCGCTCACTCTCTGCTCCCGAAAAAGCTGCTGCAATGAAAGGAAAGTTCTTTTAAACCGCCCAAATATATAGTGTTTTACTTACCCAGCAG
Organism: Heterodontus francisci; assembly: GCF_036365525.1. Taxonomy (NCBI): domain Eukaryota; kingdom Metazoa; phylum Chordata; class Chondrichthyes; order Heterodontiformes; family Heterodontidae; genus Heterodontus; species Heterodontus francisci. The sequence goes on from NW_027141851.1 coordinate 3,892,509, forward strand.
CCCCCTGGCCTCCGCCGAAAAACAAAAGGAAATTAAATTTACTTTCAAACTGACCTTCCCAGCTGCTCATTCGCTCACTCTCTGCTCCCGAAAAAGCTGCTGCAATGAAAGGAAAGTTATTTTAAACCACCCAAAAATATAGTGTTTTACTTACCCAGCAGTCCCCTGGCCTCCGCCGAAAAACAAAAGGAAATTTAATTTACTTTCAAACTGAACTTCCCAGCTGCTCACTCGCACACTCTGTTCTCCCGAAAAAGCTGCTGCAATGAAAGGAAAGTTATTTTAAACCGCCCAAATATATAGTGTTTTACTTACCCAGCAGCCCCCTGGCCTCCGCCGAAAAACAAAAGGAAATTAAATTTACTTTCAAACTGACCTTCCCAGCTGCTCATTCGCTCACTCTCTGCTCCGGAAAAAGCTGCTGCAATGAAAGGAAAGTTATTTTAAACCGCCCAAAAATATAGTGTTTTACTTACCCAGCAGCCCCCTGGCCTCCGCCGAAAAACAAAAGGAAATTAAATTTACTTTCAAACTGACCTTCCCAGCTGCTCATTCGCTCACTCTCTGCTCCCGAAAAAGCTGCTGCAATGAAAGGAAAGTTATTTTAAACCGCCCAAATATATAGTGTTTTACTTACCCAGCAGCCCCCTGGCCTCCGCCGAAAAACAAAAGGAAATTTAATTTACTTTCAAACTGACCTTCCCACCTGCTCACTCGCACACTCTCTGCTCCCGAAAAAGCTGCTGCAATGAAAGGAAAGTTATTTTAAACCGCCCAAATATATAGTGTTTTACTTACCCAGCAGCCCCCTGGCCTCCGCCGAAAAACAAAAGGAAATTAAATTTACTTTCAAACTGACCTTCCCAGCTGCTCATTCGCTCACTCTCTGCTCCCGAAAAAGCTGCTGCAATGAAAGGAAAGTTATTTTAAACCGCCCAAAAATATAGTGTTTTACTTACCCAGCAGCCCCCTGGCCTCCGCCGAAAAACAAAAGGAAATTAAATTTACTTACAAACTGACCTTCCCAGCTGCTCATTCGCTCACTCTCTGCTCCCGAAAAAGCTGCTGCAATGAAAGGAAAGATATTTTAAACCACCCAAATCTATAGTGTTTTACTTACCCAGCAGCCCCCTGGCCTCCGTCGAAAAACAAAAGGAAATTAAATTTACTTTCAAACTGACCTTCCCAGCTGCTCACTCGCACACTCTCTGCTCCCGAAAAAGCTGCTGCAATGAAAGGAAAGTTATTTTAAACCGCCCAAATATATAGTGTTTTACTTACCCAGCAGCCCCCTGGCCTCCGCCGAAAAACAAAAGGAAATTAAATTTACTTTCAAACTGACCTTCCCAGCTGCTCATTCGCTCACTCTGCTCCCGAAAAAGCTGCTGCAATGAAAGGAAAGTTATTTTAAACCGCCCAAAAATATAGTGTTTTACTTACCCAGCAGCCCCCTGGCCTCCGCCGAAAAACAAAAGGAAATTAAATTTACTTTCAAACTGACCTTCCCAGCTGCTCATTCGCACACTCTCTGCTCCCGAAAAAGCTGCTGCAATGAAAGGAAAGTTATTTTAAACCGCCCAAATATATAGTGTTTTACTTACCCAGCAGCCCCCTGGCCTCCGCCGAAAAACAAAAGGAAATTAAATTTACTTTCAAACTGACCTTCCCAGCTGCTCACTCGCTCACTCTCTGCTCCCGAAAAAGCTGCTGCAATGAAAGCAAAGTTATTTTAAACCGCACAAATATATAGTGTTTTACTTACCCAGCAGCCCCCTGGCCTCCGCCGAAAAACAAAAGGAAATTAAATTTACTTTCAAACTGACCTTCCCAGCTGCTCACTCTCTGCTCCCGAAAAAGCTGCTACAATGGAAGGAAAGTTATTTTAAACCGCCCAAATATATCGTGTTTTACTTACCCAGCAGCCCCCTGGCCTCCGCCGAAAAACAAAAGGAAATTAAATGTACTTTCAAACTGACCTTCCCAGCTGCTCATTCGCTCACTCTCTGCTCCCGAAAAAGCTGCTGCAATGAAAGGAAAGTTATTTTAAACCGCCCAAAAATATAGTGTTTTACTTACCCAGCAGCCCCCTGGCCTCCGCCGAAAAACAAAAGGAAATTAAATTTACTTACAAACTGACCTTCCCAGCTGCTCATTCGCTCACTCTCTGCTCCCGAAAAAGCTGCTGCAATGAAAGGAAAGATATTTTAAACCGCCCAAATCTATTGTGTTTTACTTACCCAGCAGCCCCTTGGCCTCCGCCGAAAAACAAAAGGAAATTAAATTTACTTTCAAACTGACCTTCCCAGCTGCTCACTCGCACACTCTCTGCTCCCGAAAAAGCTGCTGCAATGAAAGGAAAGTTATTTTAAACCGCCCAAATATATAGTGTTTTACTTACCCAGCAGCCCCCTGGCCTCCGCCGAAAAACAAAAGGAAATTAAATTTACTTTCAAACTGACCTTCCCAGCTGCTCATTCGCTCACTCTCTGCTCCCGAAAAAGCTGCTGCAATGAAAGGAAAGTTATTTTAAACCGCCCAAATATATAGTGTTTTACTTACCCAGCAGCCCCCTGGCCTCCGCCGAAAAACAAAAGGAAATTAAATTTACTTTCAAACTGACCTTCCCAGCTGCTCACTCGCTCACTCTCTGCTCCCGAAAAAGCTGCTGCAATGAAAGGAAAGTTCTTTTAAACCGCCCAAATATATAGTGTTTTACTTACCCAGCAGCCCCCTTTCTCCGCCGAAAAACAAAAGGAAATTAAATTTACTTTCCAATTGACCTTCCCAGCTGCTCACTCGCTCGCTCTCTGCTCCCGAAAAAGCTGCTGCAATGAAAGGAAAGTTATTTTAAACCGCCCAAATATATAGTGTTTTACTTACCCAGCAGCCCCCTCACCTCCGCCGAAAAACAAAAGGAAATTAAATTTACTTTCAAACTGACCTTCCCAGCTGCTCACTCTCTGCTCCCGGAAAAGCTGCTGCACTGAAAGGAAAGTTATTTTAAACCGCCCAATATATAGTGTTTTACTTACCCAGCAGCCCCCTGGCCTCCGCCGAAAAACAAAAGGAAATTAAATTTACTTTCAAAATGACCTTTCCAGCTGCTCACTCGCTCACTCTCTGCTCCCGAAAAAGCTGCTGCACTGAAAGGAAAGTTATCTTAAACCGCCCAAATATATAGTGTTTTACTTACCCAGCAGCCCCCTGGCCTCCGCCGAAAAACAAAAGGAAATTAAATTTACTTTCAAACTGACCTTTCCAGCTGCTCACTCGCTCACTCTCTGCTCCCGAAAAAGCTGCTGCAATGAAAGGAAAGTTATATTAAACCGCCCAAATATATAGTGTTTTACTTACCCAGCAGCCCCTTGGCCTCTGCGGAAAAACAAAAGGAAATTAAATTTACTTTCAAACTGACCTTCCCAGCTGCACACTCGCTCACTCTCTGCTCCCGAAAAAGCTGCTGCAATGATATATATATGATATATATTGCAATGCAATATATATATATACACACTCACCACATTCCAGACACTGAGAAAAAAAAAATATATATACACACTCACCACATTCCAGATCCTGAGAAAAAAAAAAATATATATAGACACACTCACCACATTCCAGACTCTGAGAAAAAAAAATATATATACACATATACGCACACCACATTCCAGACACTGAGAAAAAAATATATATATACACACACACACCACATTCCAGACACTGAGGAAAAAAAATGTATATATATACACACACACTCACCACATTCCAGACCCTGAGCATAAAAAATATATATATATATATATGTATACACACACACTCACCACAATCCAGACCCTGAGAAAAAAAAAATATATATATATATGCACACTCACCACATTCCAGACCCTGAGGGAAAAAAAATGTATATATATACACACACTCACCACATTCCAGACACTGAGAAAAAAAAATATATATACACACTCACCACATTCCAGACCCTGAGAAAAAAAAATAAAATATATATATATATATACACACTCACCACATTCCAGACCCTGAGCAAAAAAAAAAATATATATATATATACACACTCACCACATTCCAGACCCTGAGAAAAAAAAATATATATATACACACTCACCACTTTCCAGACCCTGAGAAAAAAAATAAAATATATATATATATATACATATATATATACACACACTCAACACATTCCAGACCCTGGGAAAAATAAAAAAGTATATTTATTTACACACACTCACCACATTCCAGACCATGAGAAAAAATATATATATATATTTACACACACTCACCACATTCCAGACCCTGAGGAAAAAAAAAATATATGTATATATACACACACTCACCACATTCCAGACCCTGAGAAAAAAAATATATATATATACACACACTGACCACATTCCAGACCCTGAGGAAAAAAAAATATATATATATATACACACACTCACCACATTCCAGACCCTGAGAAAAAAATATATATATATTTACACACACTCACCACATTCCAGACCCTGAGGAAAAAAATATATATATATATATACACAATCACCACATTCCAGACCCTGAGGAAAAAATATATATCTATATATACACACACTCACCACATTCCAGACCCTGAGAAAAAAAAAAAATATATATATTTACACACACTCACCACATTCCAGACCCTGAGAAAAAAAAATATTCATATATATATATATATACACACACTCACCACATTACAGACCCTGAGGAAAAAAATATTCATATATATATACACACACTCACCACATTCCAGACCCTGAGAAAAAATATATATATATATTTACACACACTTACCACATTCCAGACCCTGAGGAAAAAAAATATATATATATATATACACACACTCGCAACATTCCAGACCCTGAGGAAAAAAATATATACATATATACACACACTCACCACATTCCAGACAGTGAGAAAAAATATATATATATATACACACACTCACCACATTCCAGACCC